>NC_059205.1:43823643-43876143 GCF_020615455.1 Coregonus clupeaformis
TTTTCTCCCACTTCTTATGGAGACTCTTTAGGTAGGCTCGCTTAATATTAATGGCGCCAGAGATGCGGGAAAGAGGAGTGTGTTGGGTGAATATGTAAAACAAAAAAAAGGAGAAGTGTTGTTTCTGCAGGAGACTTATAGCGATGTGGTGAATGAAGTTGATTGGGGGCTCTGGTGGAAAGGGGCAAGTGTGCTGAGCCATGGGACAAATGTTAGTGCAGGGGTGGCAGTCCTTTTTGTACCGGGTCTGTCTGTAAAAATGTGCTCCTCAAAAGAGGTGTGTACAGGTAGACTGCTTGTAGTAAAGGCAGAAATTAACAACAGGGGTTTTGTCTTTATAAATGTGTATGCGCCCAACACAGGGAGAGAGAGGGGGCTTCTATTTGGGTGTCTTAGAAAGGAACTTTCACAGGTAGCGCCTGAGGAGACGCTGGTGGTCGGCGGGGACTGGAACTGTATGATGGATTTGACGAAAGACAGAAATGGGGAGGAGCCTCATTCAGGCTCAGTGGGGGTGTTAAGGGACATTATTAATCAATTTGACCTAGTTGATGTTTGGAGAACTAGACATCCCAACACAAGACAGTATACATGGGTGAAGGTCTTTGGGGCTAGGGTGAGTGCAGCCCGGCTTGATCGATTGTACATGTCCAGGAATCAGAGCAATAGGCTGTTGGGCGCTACCATTCTCCCGGTGGGTTTTTCGGATCATCACATAACCATGGCTCGGCTGTCTATTTCACCAGGGTCTCGGCAGGCATCCTATTGGAAGTTTAATGTAAAGCTCTTACAAGATGCCACTTTTTGCTCAGGTTTCCGGACTTTTTGGGAAAGGTGGGGGCAGCGAAGAGAGGAGTATGAGTCTCTGAGTCAATGGTGTGATGTGGGAAAAGTCCAAATTCGGCTTTTCTGCCAACAGTATACAGCTCTGTCATCCTCAGAGGCTAGGAGAGTATTGGGGGAACTCGAACGTAGTATTAGTGAGATGGAGGTAGAGCTGGTGGGGCAAGGCAATGTAGGCCTCCAGGCTAATCTAGCTGAACTACGTAGGGACCTGGGCAGTTTTTTCCAGGTTAAAGCAAAGGGAGCACTTGTAAGAGCTAGGTTCTCCATGCTCAAGGAGATGGATGCTCCCAGCTCCTTCTTCTTTGGTTTGGAAAGACAGAGCGGTGAAGCCAAGGGTATGCATTGTCTACGACTTTCGGATGGGCGGGTGACCTCTGTGGTGGGGGAGATGCGGGAGCGGACTGTGGAGTTTTATACTGAATTGTATAAGGCAGAACTGTGTGATCTTATATCTGCTCAGGTTTTGTTTGCCGAACTCCCTAAGCTCTCTCTGGTACAAAGGGATGAAATGGACATTCCCCTGTTGTCCCATGAATTGGCAGAGGCCGTAATCCAGATGTCCCCCGGCTGTGCACCGGGGGTCGATGGACTCCCAGTGGAGTTTTATAAAAAATTCTGGGGAATAATTGGACTGGACTTCTTTTGCGTGTTGCGTGAATGCGTCGGGGTAGGAGAGTTGCCGATGAGCTGCCGGCGGGCGGTTCTGACTCTCCTGCCCAAAAAAGGAGACTTGTGTGAACTTAAGAACTGGAGGCCTTTGGCATTGCTCTGTGCAGACTACAAGATATTTGCCAAGGTCCTCGCTAACAGACTAAAGTCCCATCTGGACTCTATAGTACACAAGGACCAGACATATTGCATACCAGGACGCTTAATCACGGACAACTTGTTCTTAATCAGGGACATGTTGGACTTGTCGAGAGATCAAGAGAAGGCTTTTGATAGAGTGGACCATGACTATCTGTTTAATGTGATGTCTGTGTTTGGGTTTGGGGAAAGGTTTTTGGCCTATGTGAAGATGTTGTATGCTGGGGCATCATGTATGGTTAAGGTGGGAGGGGGGCTCAGTAGGCCAGTCTGGGTGAGGCGGTGCATTAGACAAGGATGCCCTCTATCAGGGCAGTTATATACACTAGCCATTGAGCCTTTTTTGGGCCTGCTACGCAGGAGACTGAAGGGAGTGTGCTGGACAGGCATAGCAGTGTCAGCGTATGCAGATGACGTTTCTGTGATGGTCAGGGATGGTCAGGATATGCAGACACTAGAGAATAGTCTGAAGGTGTACGAGGGAGCTTCGTCAGCTAAGGTAAACTGGGGAAAGAGCAAAGCTCTGTTATGTGGGGCATAGGGGGATAGGGCCCCTCCTCTGCTTCCAGGGGGGTTGCAGTGGGGTTGTGAAGGGCTTAAAATATTGGGGGTGTACCTGGGCTCGGAGAAGTGGGTCAGGAAGAACTGGGAGGGGCTGTCACAGGCAGTGGTGTCAAGACTGGCCAGGTGGAGGTGGCTCCTGTCCCAAGTGTCATATACAGTGGGGAGAACAAGTATTTGATACACTGCCGATTTTCAGGTTTTCCTACTTACAAAGCATGTAGAGGTCTGTAATTTTTATCATAGGTACACTTCAACTGTGAGAGACGGAATCTAAAACAAAAATCCAGAAAAGCACATTGTATGATTTTTAAGTAATTAATTTGCATTTTATTGCATGACATAAGTATTTGATACATCAGAAAAGCAGAACTTAATATTTGGTACAGAAACCTTTGTTTGCAATTACAGAGATCATACGTTTCCTGTAGGTCTTGACCAGGTTTGCACACACTGCAGCAGGGATTTTGGCCCACTCCTCCATACAGACCTTCTCCAGGTCCTTCAGGTTTCGGGGCTGTCGCTGGGCAATACGGACTTTCAGCTCCCACCAAAGATGTTCTATTGGGTTCAGGTCTGGAGACTGGCTAGGCCACTCCAGGACTTTGAGATGCTTCTTACGGAGCCACTCCTTAGTTGCCCTGGCTGTGTGTTTCGGATCGTTGTCATGCTGGAAGACCCAGCCACGACCCATCTTCAATGCTCTTACTGAGGGAAGGAGGTTGTTGGCCAAGATCTCACGATACATGGCCCCATCCATCCTCCCCTCAATACGGTGCAGTCGTCCTGTCCCCTTTTCAGAAAAGCATCCCCAAAGAATGATGTTTCCACCTCCATGCTTCACGGTTGGGATGGTGTTCTTGGGGTTGTACTCATCCTTCTTCTTCCTCCAAACACGGCGAGTGGAGTTTACACCAAAAAGCTCTATTGTTGTCTCATCAGACCACATGACCTTCTCCCATTCCTCCTCTGGATCATCCAGATGGTCATTGGCAAACTTCAGACAGGCCTGGACATGCGCTGGCTTGAGCAGGGGGACCTTGTGTGCGCTGCGGGATTTTAATCCATGACAGCCTAGTGTGTTACTAATGGTTTTCTTGAGACTGTGGTCCCAGCTCTCTTCAGGTCATTGACCAGGTCCTGCCGTGTAGTTCTGGGCTGATCCCTCACCTTCCTCATGATCATTCATGCCCCACGAGGTGAGATCTTGCATGGAGCCCCAGACCGAGGGTGATTGACCATCATCTTGAACTTCTTCCATTTTCTAATAATTGCACCAACAGTTGTTGCCTTCTCACCAAGCTGCTTGCCTATTGTCCTGTAGCCCATCCCAGCCTTGTGCAGGTCTACAATTTTATCCCTGATGTCCTTACACAGCTCTCTGGTCTTGGCCATTGCGGAGAGGTTGGAGTCTGTTTGATTGAATGTGTGGACAGGTGTCTTTTATACAGGTAACGAGTTCAAACAGGTGCAGTTAATACAGGTAATGAGTGGAGAACAGGAGGGCTTCTTAAAGAAAAACTAACAGGTCTGTGAGAGCCGGAATTCTTACTGGTTGGTAGGTGATCAAATACTTATGTCATGCAATAAAATGCAAATGAATTACTTAAAAATCATACAATGTGATTTTCTGGATTTTCACTTTCAGTTGAAGTGTACCTATTGTAAAAATTACAGACCTCTACATGCTTTGTAAGTAGGAAAACCTGCAAAATCGGCAGTGTATCAAATACTTGTTCTCCCCACTGTAGAGTGAGGGTGCTGATAATCAACAACCTGGTGGCATCTTCCCTGTGGCATAAACTGGCTGTCCTCAACCCCCCCGCCGGGCTGCTCGCAGACCTGCAACGCAAGCTGGTGGATTTCTTCTGGTCGGGCCATCACTGGCTGAGGTCGGCAGTGTTGTATATGTCCGTAAATGAAGGAGGACAGGGCCTGGTGGAACTGGAGAGCAGGGTGGCTGCATTCCGACTAAAGGCGGCACAGAGACTGCTGTACCATACTGATGTCGGATGGAGGGAACCAGCATGCGCGCTGCTGAGGAGAGCTGGGGGATTAGGGTTGGACCGGCAGCTATTCCTCATGAGGCTGGAGGGGCTGAGTACAGCAGGACTCTCTGATTTTTACTCTGTGGTGCTGAGGGCCTGGCAGCTACTAAGGCCCACACGAGAAGGGGGTGTGGAGCCTGGGCTGTGGGTGTGGGAGGAGCCTATGTTCCACAACCCAGTCATCCTTTTGAGATCGGTTCAGTCAGCCACCCTGAAGAGGCAACTGATGGCAGCGGGATTACTAAGGCTGGGTGACCTGCGACTGCTGGGAGAGGATGGATGGAAAACCCCAGAAGTCCTAGCAAAACAAACAGGACTAACGTCTCTTAGGCTGCTGGAGAGATTCCTGGGGGAAGTCCAGGAGGCACTGTCTGAGCCGGTAAGGGGAGTGTTTGAGCAGCCAAAGGGGGAGGGGCCACCAATGTTTCCGCCACTGCACGTGACGGCAGAGACTGGGGACTGGCAAGGGGGCCTCTACAACCTCTGCATTAAGGTAAGGAACATTAGGAGCCTAACAGGAGTGAAGGCACATCAGTGGCAGGGGGCATGTGGGGCGGAGAGTATGGTGGGTTTTAGATGGAGGGGGCTCTACAAACTCCCAGTACCAAAGAGGTCAGGGGACCTCCAGTGGAGGGTTTTACATGGAGCCCTGGCCAATAACAGCTGGTTAGCACGAGTTGAACCGGGAGTCAGACAGGGATGTACTTTTTGTGTCATGAGTGAAACTGTGATTCATGTGTTTTCTGTGTGCGCCAGGTTAATGCCTTTAATGTCTCAGTTGGAATGTCTGTGTGAGAGGTTGGGGGTGGGTTTTACTGTCGGGATGTTTATAATGGGGTACAGGTATTCAAATAAGGAAAAGGAAAAATGTGTGTTGTTGAATTTTCTGTTTGCTCAGTCAAAGTTAGCTATTTGGATAACAAGGAGGAACAGGGTCAAAGGTGGAGAGATAACAGACCCTTTACTATTATTTAATGGGATGGTCTCTGCGCGCCTTAGGGTGGAATTTGAGTTTTATAAAATGATAAAAGGTGTGGAGATGTTTCAAGAAATATGGTGTGTTGGGGGGGCTGTCTGTATAGCTGAGGAAGATGGTCTGGATATACGGTTGTAGAGTTTGTGAGGTTTGAGTTATTGTGATGTGTGGTGTTGTTTTTGTAACATGGGGTAGAGGAAAAGGTGAGTATGCAGTACAGGGGATATTGGTAATTTGTTTGTTTTATTTTAGGGGGTGGGGGGTGGGGTGAGGTTTTAATTAAATGAGGATGTACCATTAAAGAAAGACAAAAAGTCAAAAAAGTATCCTCTCTCTCTCTCTCTCTCTCTCTCTCTCTCTCTCTCTCTCTGCGTTTCTGTCAGGGAACCAATTAACCATTTTTCAAATCACTCCAGTGATGCCAGTAGCGCCACCACTCTTGAACTGCAGACGTAAAACAGGCATTCTTGGCGCGTCCTAGAATGTGTCATGTCCTGGTGGTTCTGGAGTTAACTAGAACATGGGATTATCTTTGATAGTGTGGTGGGTTTGCTTAGAACCTTCTCACAATAACATATTGTACTGTAGCCAGAGGAGAGATTTAGTGGCGAGGACTGTAATGAAAATAATGAAGGAAGGCAAGCTTGTCTTTTGGTTTACATGATTCCTTTTTCTCTGTTGTACTTCAGACACTAGATAAAGACATCTTGAGGTTTAAGGAGCTCAGTATCATTCAGAGCCATTCTCCTTCGATTGCCTCCAGCTAGCTGCCAGTTTCTGGGTTCAAGGGACAAGTTACAACATTTATGAGAAACTGGCATCAAATGAAACAAAATGGCACCTTCAACCAGCCCTGGAGAGGAGTAGAGGAGGATGAAATGGTTTGACATGCAGCTTCTCTATGTTCTCATATAGTCAGTCAAGTGCTGTGAATTGAGGCAGTGAGAAAAGCAACAGCCCATGTAAAAATTATGAAGAAAGTTGAAAACTCTATGACACTAAACTTTTTTATTGACTGTCTGACTGACTGATATACTGACTGACTGAATGGATGAATTAACTAAGCAATGGACTCACAAACAAAAGGAACGAGCAAATGAACGAGCTACTCAATAAATACAAGGGAGTCATATAGAGCGCACATCTTTTCTCCCAGTTAGCCTGCACCTCATCAACTATGGCTGTGTCTCTTCATCTGTTCCTACTCTAAAACAACCCGTGTACACCAACACATGGAAAGACTCAATGCACTCAAAGCGCGTAAACATAAAACATAATGAGTAGGGATCCAAACGGGCCTTGGCGTGGTTCCCCTCACATCCCTCTGGTTTAAGTAACGTCAGAGGCTCAAATCCCTTTGATATATTTTGTTGTTTGGATTTGGGCCTGACTGCATCTGGGAGGACTGTATCTAGAATCCCGCTGAGCCGCAGACTGTTTTTGTGAACTTGCTGGGTTTCGCTGGTTTTCACATGCCCGAAGAAGGCTGCAGGATGGAAGAGATAGAGATGTTTGCATTTCTGTGGGAATTTTGGGACTACTTCTAAAAACAGTTTCAGTGGTGTGGACTGGGAGGAGGAGTGTTTAGATACAGAGGGTTCTCAGGTCGGAGACTGGTTTGGCAGTTGGCACGCAATCTAGGATACAACGTTGTGCCAGTCAGGAGAAAAAGATAAAGGCAGTGCAAAGCAGTAAAAGGTGGAAGAAAAGTCCCTCTCTGAGTGATGTCATTCAGCTGTTCATGTGGGTTAAGTGTCTTGGATGGAGGGAAGGAGGGGAGGAGGGATGGAGGGAGAGATGGATGCTGTTGAGGACATTGTGTTACATCAGAGAACATTTCCTACGTTTTCTGGAGTTTTTTTACATTACGCTTTCATCCGGTCCTTGACTGAAATAACCCTTAACCTTAATACAGTAGATGTTTAAAATTCACCACACAACCCTTAGGTCTGTACACTGTGCTCCTAAGTAAATTAAAGCATAATGTTCCTGAAAAAAACATAAAATGGGAGATTGTGCTTTTGACTATACAGAGATTAAGATGACTAAACCTGTGTAGAGAGAAGGTGTAAATAACCTGAGCTGTGTGTGTATGTGTGTGTGTGTGTGTGTGTGTACAGCACAGGGCAGGGCAGGGGCAGGCTGTGAATGAGCTCCTAAATCTTGATATTGATCAGGCCATCACACACAGGTATCTAGGACAGTTTAATGGCCTCTTTAATGGCCTCTGCACTGATCCACACTGCACCACATTGCTGCTGACTGCCTCTCCTCTACCAATCTCTCCCCCGCTATCCTCCTTCCGTCTAACTCTCTCTCTCTCCTTCTCTCTTCTACATATCTCTCATCTCACCCTCTAACACTTACGTTGTATCACTCTCTCATCTTCTCCGCTATCTCTCCTCTATCTCTCCCCTATCTCTCCTCTATCTCTCCTCTGTCTCTCCTCTATCTCTCCTCTATCTCTCCTCTATCTCGCCATCAATCCTACAGTATTCCATGTAAAATACAATGAGCACTTTAGAGCATTAACATATTGCAGATATGTTTGTGTCCTTTGAACTGTTTGGGTGTTCAGTCCAGTTTGCACAGATAAGTGTGGCTAAGAATAACTTTCCCCAGACTTACACTCTTACACTGCCCTCCTCACAAAGTTTTCTCCCCATATTATCCTCCGATCCCTCCTTCTGTCTCCTCCCAGAGAGCCACTAACCACGTCCGGCCCAGTGGTCTAGCCTCCTGCCTGCCTATGAAAACCCTCCTGTCAGAAGCAGCAGCGCCACAAAGAGTCTCCTAGGGCTGGGCATGGGCAGACCCGATTACAGCCAGTGACCTCTTTACACAGAGAAGAGCTCGCACAATTCTTCCTTACATCTATCTGTCAAGTACGGCCTATTTCTCCTGTCAAACGGGACAGTCAGAAGCCATTAGGCCACCCTGATAATCAGAGCTATTTATTTACCTTTCTCATTTCCCTATCTCATTTCACTGTCAGCCATGACAACTCAAAGGGCCATGAGCGAGAGAGAGAGAGAGAGAGAGAGAGAGAGAGAGGGGGGGTGAGAGAGAGAGAGAGAAGGTGAGAGAGAGAGAGAGAGAGAGAGAGAGAGAGAGAGAGAGAGAGAGAGAGAGAGAGAGAGCGTGAGAGAGAGGGTGAGAGCGAGAGAGAGCGAGAGGTGGAGAGAAAAAGAGAGAGAGAGAGAGAGAGAGAGAGAGAAAAAGAGACCGCTCCCTTCTCCGCTCTCTTTTGCATTCTAAGAGAAATGGTGTACTCTTGGATGTTGTTGTAATCAAATGTTGCAATGCTTTTCCAACAGTCTTGAAGGAGTTCCCACATATGCTGAGCACTTGTTGGCTGCTTTTCCTTCACTCTGCGGTCCAACTCATCCCAAACCATATCATCTGATGCAGTACTCCATCATGCTCCTTCTTGGTCAAATAGCCCTTACACAGCCTGGAGGTGTGTTGGATCATTGTCCTGTCGAAAAACAAATTATAGTCCCACTAAGCGCAAACCAGATGGGATGGTGTATCGCTGCAGAATGCTGTGGTAGCCATGCTGGTTAAGTCTGCCTTCAATTCTAAATAAATCACTGACAGTGTCACCAGCAAAGCACCCCCACACCATCACACCTCCTCCTCCATGCTTCACGGTGGGAACCATACATGCAGAGATCATCCGTTCACCACCTCTGCGTCTCACAAAGACACGGCGGTGGGAACCAAAAATCTCAAATTTGGACTCCAGACCAAAGGACAGATTTCCACCGGTCTAATGTTCATTGCTCGTGTGTCTTGGCCCAAGCCAAGGGTGTCCTTTAGTAGTGGTTTCTTTGCAGCAATTCGACCATGAAGGCCTGATTCACGCAGTCTCCTCTGAACAGTTGATGTTGAGATGTGTCTGTTACTTGAACTCTGTGAAGCATTTATTTGGGCTGCAATCTGAGGTACAGTTTCACATTTCCATAGCGCCAAAGTTCTGCTTTCAACCATGCAGTTAGTAGAGTAGTAAGTACCAGAAGTTGTTCAATATTTATAACACAGAAAAGTCCCAGAAAAGTTATTGTACAAACTGAAAACTGTAATATGGCATGGACTGACAAAATGACCACTCGAAACAGCGTATCTGCAATGCACCACTACACTCCATGTAATGGACAGACACTCTTGAGGTCCCTCTCATACTAGCAAACACAGATAAATGTAATGCGTCTCATTTACATTTTCCACTTGGTCAATAGTTTGTGCTCGAGGTTCGTTGATAAGTGCCACTATGTACATGATGGAACTCCACAGGAGCATGAAGAACACTGAAGGAAAAGGACCAGGCAGAGAAAATATCCCAAAGCTGTAATTTCCAGTGGCTGAATTTATATTCTGTCACCAGAGAGAGCGAGGGAGGGAGGGAGAGAGGGACGCAAGAGAACTGGAGAGAGAAAAAAGAAAGCAAGGGGGTTGGGAAGAGAGAGAGAGTCTTCGGGTGTGAGAAAAAAAAGAGAGAGAGGGAGATGAGGAGGCGGCCGTCCAACTCTCTGGCTTGGTTCAGGCTACCCTAATCGTGGGCTAATGTCTTGGACAGAGGAGATGTCTGCATGGTCATTATGTAGTACTAAACACAGACCCCTTCTTGTCTCACTGCCTGTTCTGTAAGAGCTACAGCACTGTTGCCAATACACAGCGAATGGCAGAGAAACTGGCCTGGGCCTGTAATCACAAAGGATCTAAGAAAAGAAGTGCTGATCTCGGATCAGTTTTGCTTTTAAATCATAATGAATAAGAGGAGGGACCTGATCCTAGATCCCACTCCTACTCTCTGAGGTGATTTGTGAATACGGGCCCTGTTCAGCCCTATAAAAACAAACCTATTTACGTAGGTATTTCACCCAGGATTAAATAAGTTATGTTTTGTAGGTTTCGAAAAGAAAGCGTCATTAAAAAAAGAAGACTGCAAACAGCAAAGACCTCTGACAAGCCATGCCGCTGCTTCAATGCTGTCTCAACCTTCAGAAGATTGAGTAGAAAATACGTTATATAAAAAACGTGTGCATTTTGCCAAAGTCAGATTTATTTACTTTCTACCGATGCTTAAAGGCCCAGTGTAGTCCAAAACGTGATTTTGCTGTGTTTTATATATATTTCCACACTATGTTGTTTGAATAATACTGTAAAAAAAATAAAAAATTAAAAGGAATAATACTATAAAATTATGAAAATTATGATAATACCCTTTTAGTCTAAGAGCTGTTTGAAAAGACAACCTGAATTTTCAGCCTGTTTTGGTGGGATGGAGTTTTGGCCTAATTACTTAATAGACCAATAAGAAAGAGAGCTCCAAACCTCTCTGCCAATAACAGCTCGTTTTCAGTTTTCCCCTCCCCAGTCAGACAGTCCCAGCAAAATTATTGCTTCAGACATTGCTCTTGCTTAGAAGCTATTTTTGTTCATTTTTGACAATTTTTATTTAAAGCAATCACAGTAAGGTACTTCATTGTTACCCAGAAATGATTTGATATTGAGATAAAAATGGCTACATTGGGCCTTTAAGAAGAAAGCATTTCTTGAATGTTCTCTTTTGGAACAGAGCAAAATGCAAACCAGCATTTTCTCTTTTATTTTTTCGTATCACAGGGTTTGATGTGTAAATAAAACTGGCTGCAGAAATAGGGCAGAGGGATGGATATGCTGGTCTCGCCACAGATCCTAATATGCCATGTCTTCGGTTTAGGGTTTTAACTTCACCATGTTTCAAAGGGAGAAATCCCCCAACCCCCAACACACTCAATAATCTAGCAGGCCTCTGCTTTGATACGAGAAAAGAGGGTGATGAAACGAGAGAAGAGAGACCGTTTCAATATTTCACTTTGTAAGTTCTCGTATAGCTGGAGTAAGCTGCACCCCTCACTTCAACCTTAAAGTCATTATTCACGGTACAGCACAATGACATCTCTCCTGCACAGATTGTGATAGGAGAAGCAGCGGGGCAGGAGTCAGAAATACAGAGAATATGCTGTGTTTATCAGTGCTGAGCAATGTGGAATAAAATATGAAAACCATATAGGAGACACAGGTACAACAGAAAACACCAACAATGTATACAGGTGATCAAAATGTTGCTGCTGCAGATGATGATCATCATCACCATCATCATCATCATCATCATCATCTTTCCCATCCCCTCCACACACTCCCCTAACTATAACCCTCACACCCACACTATTCTCTTACCAGCCTGGTTGGTGGTGATGTCTATAGACACGTGTTGGGCAGGGTAGGGGCTCTTGTTGGTGACCCCATTTACAGCCTGTATCTCGAAGCTGTAGAGCGTGTGAGCCCACAGGTTACTGATGAACACCCTGGTCTCTGTCAGGCCCAGCTGCCGAGGCACAAACTCCACGTTGTCGTCACAGTGCGAGCAGGTACGGCGGTCCGCACGACACTTCTTACACACGATGTTGTAGACCACATCCTCACGACCGCCCGTCTCCCTGGGCGTGTGCCACTCCAGGATCACCGAAGTCTCGTTCACGACGGAGATCACGTTCCGCGGGCCCGAGGGAACGCCTACAAACAGACACAGAGAGGAACCTTTATTTAACCAGGTTTTCTCATTGACATCTCAGTGAATTGCCAACAGGCCTTGAGATTGACAAACACAATGAGAAGGTTGTCAGTACTCTATTCAACCTTTATTTAACCAGGAGATCCCATTGAGATCTCAAAGAATCTCATTTACAAGAGAGACCTGGCCAAGAGGTAGCTTTCATGTAAAGGTTACTAAAGGACATTACTCTAGTTTGTACGATATATCTGTATCTGATTTATAAAAAGAACAAACAGTAGCAAGCTGACACAAATCATGGACCTCTTGTAGGATAGACAAGGCAATACCTTTTTTCACACTACTGAGCCAAACAGAACCGACCCAAGCCGAGCTGTACTTGGCTGGCCTGGTTACACATCCACCATAACTGATGTAACCATGCTGGAGAGGGCAATGTGAAAGGAAAACATCAGAGCCAGCACAGTACAGGTCAGCCCTATGGTGTGAATCAGGCACAAGCGTTTCAGACATGATTGAGTCTGACTTGCCAAGGAGAGGAAAACTGGGCATATTCCATATCCACCCAGAGGGCAGGAAAGGCTTGGATAAACTGTGATTAGTGGAATGTGATTAGAGTCCGGCTCTGTTGATGGAAGCGTTTTCACCACTTAAAGAATGTTCCCGGACATGCCAATGCTATTCTATATGCAAATTATAGACCATCACTCCAGCGAATGGGGCTGGGGCTATAAGGAGAGGGAGACTGCAGTACTATAGCTACTAGCTATACTATACTAATCCGCAATCAAGGGGTTGAGGTCTTTTATAAATCAATGTGAAGTCTATCCAGTTCTTTCAAATCAAATCAAAGTTTATTGTTTTGCATACAGTATTAGTGTTACAGCAAATTATATACTTTTTTAAAGTTAATAAATGTTACTCATCCAAGCACATGGGCTACACAAAAAGGTGTGAAATGTATTGTCTGAGCATATCCGGGTTAAAAGATAACAGATAGAAGTGAAGGAAGCCATATAAGGGTATTAGAACACAGCCCTTGAGGTTCCAATCTTCGAGGGGATGAGGGCAGGCAGTTGAAAATAAGGGAAACAAGTGAATGAAGCCATATAAGCATATTAGGACATGGCCCTTGTGTTTCCCATGGTGGATGGGTGAGGGCAGGCAGTTGCTTCTGTCAACACAGCCACAATTAATCATTGTTTCTACTAAGCCACATGGGATAGCACTGGGGTATTGGGACAAAGCAGTGGAACACACAGAGGTGACGGATCGGCAGCGTTGCCACGGCGACCTTGGTTCAGCGCCATGGCGACAACTGAGGGGTCAGTGACAGGGAGGTCATGACCTCCACAGTATGATTATTATGGTCTGGCATAGAGAGGACAGAGAGAGGAGAGAAAGAAGAGAGGATGGAATACATCACCTCTCTAGATAGCCGGCACTTTTACCCAAAGCCACTTACAGTTAACATATAATCAGGACTCTCATGCGAGAACCAGACCAAAAACTCTGGTTTGCAAGCACCAAATTCATTGGAGCATTTGGGTGTGTATGAGAGGGAGAAAAAGAGAGAGACATAGAGAGAGACATAGAGAGAGACATAGAGCGAGACATAGAGAGCGAGAGAGAGAGAGAGAGAGAGAGAGAGAGAGAGAGAGAGAGAGAGAGAGAGAGAGAGAGAGAGAGAGAGAGAGAGAGAGAGAGAGAGAGAGAGAGAGAGAGAGAGAGAGAGAGAGAGAGAGAGAGAGAGAGAGAGAGAGAGAGAGAGAGCGAGCGAGCGAGAGAGAGACATACACAGAGAGACAGATGCATAAAGAGAGACATACAAAGAGACATACAGAGAGACAGAGAGCGAGATAGAGAGACAAACAGAGAGAGAAAGACAGATGAGATAGTGAGATGAGAGAGAGTAAATATAGGGGAGTGTTTGCATTTGCAGAAATAGGCCATAGGAGGAGAGAACAGCTGTACTCCTATCACACACATAGAGAGCTCATACACTGTACCGTACATACATATACTCTATAATCATCATGACACATACTGCTGTGATAACTGATCTGGATGATCCTGAAAGCTAGGATCTCTTATTGATGTCACTTGTTAAATCCACTTCAACCAGTGTAGATGAAGGGGAGGAGACAAGTTAAATAAGGATTTTTAAGCCTAGAGACAATTGAGACATGGATTGTGTATGTGTGCCATTCAGAGGGTGAATATTTAAGTGTCTTTGAACGGGGTATGGTAGTAGGTGCCAGGCGCACCGGTTTGTGTCAAGAACTGCAACGCTGCTGGGTTTTTCACGCTCAACAGTTTCCCGCTTGTATCAAGAATGATTCACCACCCAAAGGACATCCAGCCAACTTGACACAACTGTGGGAAGCATTGGAGTAACATGGGCCAGCATCCCTTGTAGAGTCCATGCCCTGACGAATTGAGGTATTTGCATACTTGTGTGCTGTTTGTTTTCAAGTATGCATACAACAAAACAAAATGGCTGTGAGAGGTGAGATGTGAGCCTGGCTTGGTGCATCTCATCTCTTTTGCTAGATAAATAGATTCCCCTATGCAGTGAGGGATGGAGAAATCCGATGTGACTGCCACTTAACTGGTGATTTGCAGGCTATTATGGCTGCCCTTGGCTGTTTTAATTTGCCATGAGATTTAATTTGTTGAGTGCATTACTTACTGAGCTCCTCGCCTGGCATTCATTTAGCCACACTAGTCAGCCTTGATTGTTACTTGCATGTCACCCGCCACAATTAAGACGACTGCGTGATCATCAAGCATTTTGGTTACTGAGAGTAATGTGTTTGATTGGTTGGAGTGTTTGTGACAGTGAGGTGACAGTTTGTGTGAGTGTGTGTGTGTTTGTGTGTGCATGAGTGGGGTGTGTGTGTGTGTGTGTGTGTATTGACATCTAACTGATGAGCTATAGAGCATCCTGTGTAGCAGGTGGATCTAGACAGTAATGTCTATAGCCCACCAGCATGGCAGAAAGGGAAACACATCTTGGCGGGGCCCCAAAAGGCCACAGCCCCTGTTTTTACTCCCTGGGCTGCCTGCTGATATCAAGAGCAATTCAGCTGCCCAAAATAAACAGCCTGCCACATTGTTTACTCAGACGGGCCCTTTAAGCCAATCCCAAGCTTCCTTCACTGTGTTTGTTTTGACGATATGGAACAGCTCCTTGGGGACTCACTACAACTCCTTGTGTGGAGATCTGGAGGCAGACTGACTGGGGAATTTGGTGAAGAAAGAAAGAAAAGCATGTTGGGGCTGGCTGCCTCATTTCAGAGGGGGAACTGAACCCCTCAGAAATCTTAATTCTCCAAGTAGATGTTTGTACATTTACAGTAGGGCTGTGACGGTAATTGAATAACCGTGTAACTGACAGCTATGGATAAAGACCATCATGAAAATAAGATAAAAGGCAAAACTGTTTAAATAGGCCTACATTCATTTTTGGATTTTATTTATTTATTTTCATGTAGATAAACTTGACCTAATAGCTGGAGTGTTTACTAATGATTATAAGCAATTGTTTTGCTAATTTAGTCTGTCTATTAAACGTTCTACATCTCCTCCTCTTTCCAACTGTCCTTTGATGCTGGAGCAGCTAATCGCTAGAAAGTGTGGACTTATACAATGCACGTTTTCATTGCTTGCTAGTAAATAAATAAATCTGTCTTCTTTTATAAAAGGTTGGATGTGTCTGGCTATTCATTAATTATTCAACAGCAGTCGACAAGGTTGGTCTGGCTCTGAGGCCTATAATGCACTAATGTTGTGTACTGTAAAATGGACAATGCGCCAATCCTCTCCAATTTGACATGGTATAATTTGATACTGAATATTTTCTTCATTTATAGACTAATCAATGCTGATCAGGCCCGGTCCTCGCTGATATGCTGCCCTAGGCGAGACCCCCTCCTATTCCCGCAAAGTAGAATAGTAGCCTAGGCTATACAGTGTCGACCCGCAATGCACTTTTATGAATGCCCATGTGGCAATTTACCATTAATCCCTGTAAATTGGTTACAATAATGTATGTTAATGGATGTATTAAAAACCTGCTACACTTGTGAGAAAAAGGTTTTGGTGTATTTCATGCTGTCATTTACACGCTCCATGTGAGCAATGAGCATGTGTCTGGTTTCTCTGTCCTGTTAATGCTGACGGAGCACGCGCACTTGAGCACACATAGAAGTACCTGGCCTGCTACTCGCAAATGTCAAATGTAGGAAAGTGCCAAGCTGGGCTTGTAAGTCAACAAAGTATATATATATATTTTTTATCCATTCAAATTAGAATAGTTCCTCACAGTATTTGAAAAATCTTTCAAACACTCTCCCCCTCGATAATCAGCGTCGCTGATAAATAGGCTATGGACGTGGTCCCGTGTAGCTCAGTTGGTAGAGCATGGTGTTTGCAACGCCAGGGTTGTGGGTTCGATTCCCACGGGGGGCCAGTATGAAAATGTATGCACTCACTAACTTTAAGTTGCTCTGGATAAGAGCATCTGCTAAAATGTAAAATGACATATTGCTTGCATTTGTAGTTTAATGATTGTCAAATTTTATCTTCATACTATAGCATAGCTGTCCCCTTCATACTTTCACTGTCAATTCATTATCTTATAGCCTACTTTCAGGAAAAGTAGGCATAGGTTTTATAATATGTTTTAAGGAAAGGATAAATAATTTCTCTTGTGTCTGATATATGCTGGTGGCTTTGATTGAATGGTGTTTTTCCGGGGGTTTGTGCGTGTGAGTTTGGCTGATTCTCTCTATAGACCTATATGTCCATTCAGAAAGTTTCCTAAAGTAGCCTCTCTGGACTCCATCTCTTTACAGTTTTTTCCAACTGCTTACACACGTTTTCAAAACTATGTCTCCTTTTTTCAAAACTCTACACACAATTCCCAAAATTGCACACACAAAATGCAAAATGCCTCACATCTCCTTCAAAATGTAACACTTCATTCAAAATGCCATAAACACATGTCAGAATGAAGCATTTGCATCAAATGGCAAACACTACTTTCATAATAGTAAATTTTTGGATATACCATGTAAACACTGTTGTTCTAAATCTAAAGCCCTTTGGTCTTTCATAGGCTTATATATACATTCCAATACAATGTTCTACAGTGAAAGTAATCTGCTGAGAGGGGTAACAAGTACACTGTAAACACCAATGCAATGTAGAAACAGAAAATATTTATTAGGCCAAACATTACTGTTGTATACAGTAGCATACAACAAAACCATAAACATATGTAAACCAAAAGTATATTCTTTAGAATACAGTAAAGAACACAAAAGTGTGTGTGGGGTCCGGGGGGGCAGTCCAGGAATTGGTAGGCGGGGGGGCAGTCACCAGTGCTAAGCTACGCTTCATCTCTTCTCCGGGCTGGGTCTGGTCACAATACTTCGTCCACATCACAAGATATGTTTTCTCTTGCCAAACATCGAGGGAAGTATCTCCTAGCATGGCACATCCAACCTTGGACAGAGGCAACCTCTATGTCCCCACATGCGTCCTCCATTGCCTGGAGAAGCGGCACGCGGGCATAGGGTTGGCAATCATACACTTTCCAGCGCCAGGCTGAGAAGAATTCCTCTATGGGATTTAGAAAAGGTGAATATGGGGGTAGGTACAAAACTACAAATTGTGGATGGGTGGCAAACCAGTTTTGGGCCAGAACAGCCCGGTGAAAACTAACATTGTCCCATATAACCACAAATCTAGCAGGCTCCTGATATGGATCAGGGACAAGCATTGTGTAAATTGCATCCAGAAAAGTGAGGATATGGCCGGTGTTGTATGGACCCAGTGTGGCATTGTGATGGAGGACCCCGTTTTGAGTGATGGCAGCACACATAGTTATATTACCCCCACGCTGTCCAGGGACATTGGTAATTGCCCTCTGTCCTGTTACATTTATTCCGCGGCGCCTGGTTTTGGTGAGGTTAAAGCCAACCTCATCCACATAAATAAATGTACATGGGCATCCATCTCCAATACTCTCTGTAACAGACAAAAGGATATACAGATGAGTAAATATGGTATGTCTGAAGTACTGGAAGTAGTGTTGCATACATACCTCTACAAAGTCATGTCACAGATTCTTGACTCTGTCAGAGTTTCTCTCAAATGGCACCTTGTAAAGTTGTTTCATCGTCACTTGGTGCCATTGGAGGATGCGTTGTATGGTCGACAGGCTTACAGCATTGATGTTGTTAAATATGGTGTCATTATTCAAGATATGCTCTCTTATCTCTCAAATCCTAATTGCATTGTTGGCCAAAACCATATTTATAATTGCAGTCTCTTGTACATCTGTAAACAAACGTCCTCGTCCTCCATGATGTCTTTGCCTTTCCACTCTGTACAGAATTCAAACATAGTATGTGTTCAGCATAGGAACTGTAAACAATGTACACAAAAATGTAGTACAGCATGATAACCAACCTCATTCATTCAATGCAGTGCAGTAAATGGATGGCTTAGAGTTACAAATGTTTATGCAATACTATGCAGTCATACGTATTTTACAGTACATTACTCTAATGCTAAAATAGTCATTAGATAGTTGCATACCTGTTCTCATTTCTGAAGGTTCGAATTATGGACGCCACTGTAAATCGACTTAAGTTGGGCTGGACTCTCAGTCCAGCCTCTCTCATGGTCAAACCGTGGTTGATCACATGATCAACAAGTGTTGCCCTAATCTCATCAGAGATGGCTCTCCTTCCTTCTCTTCTTTGCCCTCGTCCTCTTCCTCCTCCTCCTCCAACTCTTCATCTTTGAATTTGTCCTCGTTGTTGTCCCCTGCCTCTCCCTCCTACTCCTCTTGCTCTCTGTCCATTGTTGGCATCCATTGTTCAAAACAGTCCTATACTACAGTAAAGCAGTGATTGGTTAGTGATCAGTAAAGCAATTAGTGTTTGAACATTCGAGGAGAGTGTGTTTGACCTGGTGAATAAGTGTAGCATTTTGATTGGTTGTGTTTGGAAAAGGAAAGCAAGTCACTTCCTGTTAGATTTTTGTGTTTTAGGTAGAGAATTGTGTGTAGTGTTTTGAAAAAAGTGTTTTATGCAATTGACAACTGAGTCAAAGGCTGAGAAATAGCTTATGGTTTTGGAGATTTGGTGTGTAGTTTTGCACTTTGAGTGAGAGGTTTCAAAAATCGTGTGACATGAAAAGATTGTGTGTAAGCAGTTGGAAAAAACTGTAATAAGAATCAAAACGCTCCTGTCATGATTTAGTCTTGTAAAAGTCCTGTTTTCAGTAGCTTAGGCTACATTATTTCTCTCATTATGGCGTCTTCTCTTTGAAGAAAATGTCAATGTCACTGCCATCAAATAACAGCAGCAGCAGGGTTTGTGACGTTATGCGGACTTCGTTTCAATGGTTTTGTGTCTCTTTTTTATATGTAGAAAAGCCAACAGACAAGATCTGTGTCACGATCGTCTAAGGAAGCGGACCAAGGCGCAGCGTGTTTAGCGAACATGTTGACTTTATTTAATTAAAGCAACCACGATAACAACAACATAAATGACGATAGTGAAGTCCACAGTGACCATGACTGACTAGGAACAAAAACCCACAACCCCAAGGTGAAAACACACAGTATAAATATGGCTCCCAATCAGAGATAACGAGCCGACAGCTGACACTCGTTACCTCCGATTGGGAGTCACTCAATACAAACATACAACAACCTAGAAATAGACACAACAGAACTACCAATATTGAAATAAACACATAGAATGCACACACCCTGGCTCAACATAACGAGTCCCAGAACCAGGGTGTGACAGTACCCCCCCCTAAAGGCGCGGACTGCGACCGCGCCTCAAAAACCCCAAACAGGGGAGGGCTGGGCGGGCATACCTCCTCGGTGGCGGTTCTGGCTCCGGCCTAGACCACCACCCTCCGATACACCCCCCACAGTACCCCTGGTCCTGTCTAGCCCCCGCTGGCCGGAGCCGGACTGACGACACGCGCCCCTGGCTTGGTGCGTGGAACAGGAATGGACCGGAATGGGCTGGCGACGCGCACCACAGACCTGGTGCGGAGAGCAGGAACGAGCCGGACAGGGCTGACGACGCACCCCGTAGGCCTGGTGCGTGGAGGAGGAACGGGCCTTACCAGGCTGACTTCTCGCACCCCTGGCTTAGTGCGAGTGGCAGGAACAGGCCGGACCGGGCTGGCGACGCGCACCGTAGGCTTGGTGCGACGCGCACCGTAGACTTGGTGCGAGTGGCAGGAACAGGCCGGGTCGGGCTGGCGACGCACACCGTAGACTTGGTGCGAGTGGCAGGAACAGGCCGGACCGGGCTGGCGACGCGCACCGTAGGCTTGGTGCGAGTGGCAGGAACAGGCCGGGTCGGGCTGGCGACGCGCACCGTAGGTCTGGTGCGAGTGGCAGGAACAGGCCGGGTCGGGCTGGCGACGCACACCGTAGACTTGGTGCGGGTGGCAGGAACAGGCCGGACCGGGCTGGCGACGCGCACCGTAGACTTGGTGCAGGTGGCAGGAACAGGTCGGGCAGGGCTGTCGACGCACACCGTAGACTTGGTGCGGGGAGCAGGACTGGGCCGGACAGGGCTGTCGACGCACACCGTAGACTTGGTGCGTAGAGCAGGAACAGGCCGGGCAGGGCTGTCGACGCACACCGTAGACTTGGTGCGGGGAGCAGGAACAGGTCGGGCAGGGCTGTCGACGCACACCGTAGACTTGGTGCGTAGAGCAGGAACAGGCCGGGCAGGGCTGTCGACGCACACCGTAGACTTGGTGCGTAGAGCAGGAACAGGCCGGGCAGGGCTGTCGACGCACACCGTAGACTTGGTGCGTAGAGCAGGAACAGGCCGGGCAGGGCTGTCGACGCACACCGTAGACTTGGTGCGTAGAGCAGGAACAGGTCGGGCAGGGCTGTCGACGCACACCGTAGACTTGGTGCGGGTGGCAGGAACAGGCCGGACCGGGCTGTGGAGACGGATAGGAGGCCTGGAGTGAACAGCGGCCACCACCCGTCCTGGCTGAATGCCTACCCTCACACACTCTGTGTGAGGCATCCGCACAGGACGTACAGGGCGGTGTACCCCTGGCCTGGTGGCCTCCTGGATTCGCCCCATCTTTGCCTCCGTCGTCCATGCCGTGTGCCCCCCCCTAAAAATTTCTTGGGGTTGCCTCTCGTCCTTCCGACGATGGCCCTGCTGACGCCGTTGCTCCTCTCTCGCCAGGGCCTTGATCCTCCCCCAAGGTCCCTTGCCCCCGAGCATGTCCTCCCAGGACCACGATTTGCCCACCTGGGCCATCGCCAGCCTCTCGATCTCCTTACCCGGCGCTTCCTCCCATGTCCAATCACCTTGCTCCTGGACACGCTGCTTGGTCCTTTTGTGGTGGGTTTTTCTGTCACGATCGTCTAAGGAAGCGGACCAAGGCGCAGCGTGTTTAGCGAACATGTTGACTTTATTTAATTAAAGCAACCACGATAACAACATAAATGACGATAGTGAAGTCCACAGTGACCATGACTGACTAGGAACAAAAACCCACAACCCCAAGGTGAAAACACACAGTATAAATATGGCTCCCAATCAGAGATAACGAGCCGACAGCTGACACTCGTTACCTCCGATTGGGAGTCACTCAATACAAACATACAACAACCTAGAAATAGACACAACAGAACTACCAATATTGAAATAAACACATAGAATGCACACACCCTGGCTCAACATAACGAGTCCCAGAACCAGGGTGTGACAATCTGTATCTTTATTTTGACTCTGTTAATGTTGTGTCAATACGGAAATGCGACAGATCCTCTCCAACCTGGCATTTCTTAATTTGTTGATTAATATTTATAAGTAATAACCTGAATAATAATGAAATGCCATGATAATAACGAAGTGTAATGGCTTGTTTCAAGTAGGTTTTTATTAAGAAGCATATCCATCTAGGTGTACAAACAGCCCTAATTTGCAGGTGTCATTCACAAAGGCTACACACTATCCATCAATTAGTTCACGCACTAGAGAAACCCATCATGTCAATCACTTCACACCAATGCTCTGCTCTGGGCAGATACTATGAGACCTAAGCTTGTACTAGAGAGCACATGTGCCACCATGTCAATCACATGAAAAGTCAAAGACCCACAGAAGGAAGCTGGTCTGCTTGATGGACAAGAGCTCAAATATCAGAGCCTAACAAGGGAGCTCAGGAGATTTAGTGGAAGTAGAATCTCATTTAACAGGGCCAGTGATGCCTGTGTCTGAGTCTGTGAGTGTCTAAGTGTGTGTGTGTGTGTGTGTGTGTGTGTGTGTGTCTGTGTGTCTATGTGTGTGTGTGTCTGTGTGTGTGTGTCTGTGTGTGTGTGTGTGTGTGTCTGTGTGCGTGTGTGTGTCTGTGTGTGAGTGTGTGTGTGTGTGTGTGTCTGTGTGTGTGTGTCTGTGTGCGTGTGTGTGTGTGTGTGTCTGTGTGTGTTTGTGTGTGAGTCTGTGAGTGTCTAAGTGTGTGTGTGTGTGTGTCTGTGTGTCTATGTGTGTGTGTGTGTGTCTGTGTGTGTGTGTGTGTGTCTGTGTGTGTGTGTCTGTGTGCGTGTGTGTGTGTCTGTGTGTGTTTGTGTGTGAGTGTGTGTCTGTGTGTGTTTGTGTGTGTGTGTGTGTCAGTGGCATAGTGCGGTCCCCCAAAAAAAAAAAAAAAAAACCTTTTCAGTTTAATAGCTCATCTCATGCTATTTTACACATTTTGCCATGAGGCTAAGAGAAAATGTTGCTGTTTTAGAGCTAATTTCCTGCTATTCTACACATAATGCACAGCACCATCTCTTTCTCTCTCTCTGCAGCCAGGCAACAGTGCAGGCAGAGGGATTAGGCCAGGCAATTACACTGGCTTAGCTCTGTTGACTGGTGCATTACTGGCAGAACTAGCAGTTTACTTACTCTACCACTGCAGAAGGAGAGGGGGAGAGAAGGAGGAAGAGGCAGGAAGGAGGAAGAGGGGAAGAGAAGGAGGAAGAGGAGGGAAAAGAGCAAGGAGAAGGAGAGAGAGAATGAGAGGAGAGAAGAATGAAGGAAAAAAGGTGAACATGACAAGTAAAACACAAGAAAATGTATGAGGGAGATATTTAAAGGAGAAAATAAGGTGAAAACGAGCACAGGAGAACAGGAGAAAGGGTACAAATGAGAGAAGAGACAAACCTGAGAAAATATCTCTCTCAGCCTGTTCTTTTAAGCCCCATTTCCACTTGCACTTAAAATTAGGGCCAAATTAGGGTCAAATTTGAGCTGGCTCGAATGGAATTCGAGCTTGATTAGAATTCAGGCTGGTCAATGCTGGATGCTGACACAACGTTTAGCTAGCTCATCTGGGCTTGTTGCTGTTAGCTAGCAAATGGACAAGCAGTACTGCAGTAGTCAGACATCACACACATTACCACCATAGCTGGATCCTTCATTCATTTTTGCACTACACAATAAACTTTTATGAGAACAGTCGGCCCTCGAATGATAACTACCTAATGTTAGCTAGCAAATCAGAGTTGAAACAAGTTAGCTATCTAGCTAGCTAATGTGCACTAGCAGGAATTTTTGCTGGCCAGGTCGTATTGAAAGCTAGCTAGCTAGCTACATCATATCAAACCTGTCGTCTGGTTTTCTTGGTGCTAGCTAGCTAAAATCCAATGCCATGGCAAGCAAGGTAGGAATTAAGCTAGCTAGCTAGCCTGTTATGCTAGCAATGACACTAACCATTTAGCTAGCTAGCTAAGGTTAGCAAGCTAAATACATGGCTCTGAGTCTGGCTAGCACTGGCAGGAGTATAGGGTAACGTTAGGTACAGCACTGGGAGGGTGAATTAAATTCTTCAACATCTTGCTAGCTAGCAACATTAGCGAAGCCAGCTGCACAGTCACATATTGGCTACCTAGCAACATTACATAATTTATCATTTCTGTAGGCAGTGGAAACGCAATTCGAGCAAGCCCACCAAGGCCAATCTCGAACCTAAAAGGGTTCTTCGGCTCTCCCCATAGGGAAACCCTTTGAAGAAACCTTTTTGGTTCCAGGTAGAACCGTTTTGAGTATCATGTAGAACGCTTTCCACAGAGGGTTCTACATGGAACACAAAATAGTTCTACCTGGAACCAAAAAGGGTTCTTCTATGGGGGACAGCCAAATAACCCCTTTGGAACCCTTTTCTCTAAGTGTACATATTGTACATCTCTACTATCTCCCTACAGTAGTTGTTAACTCGCCAGCAGGCCCTCTGCATTTCTCTCCATTCCCTACAGAGTTAACTGTAGCACAGTACTACAAACTGTGTCCTTGCATCTCTCCATAAGCCCAACCATGCTACTTAATTTCTCAATTTCCCTCCCTCTTCACACAGTGGAGCCACAGCACGCTTCTCCCCTATTCCCCTCCATCTCTGTATCTCATCTCTCCCCAACAGACTAATCAGCAACAGTTCCACTGGCCCACTCCCACCGACTCCCACCAATTAACGACCGGCCTGTCAGTCTCCCTCTCTCCCCCACACAGAGAGAGGTCCTGTGGACCCAGCAGGCAGGCAGGCTATCCCTGGCCAAGCCCATGGTGAGGGAACTGGGGAAAGGCTAGTGAAAGCCTGGCGGTTGGTAGGAAGAGGGGAGCGCCGTGTGGCGCAAGCCCGTCCCAAAAGCAACCGGTGGCGGGTAGCGGAGCCAAGGGTAGTGGGCCCGTGCTGGGAGACAGAGGGTTTCCCCTAGAGGAAGAGGAAATGGGGAGAGCGACGTTGTTTGAAGTAGAGCCTCGGCTTGGTGAGTCCCGTTGGGGGTGAGGGGGTGGTGAGAGGGGGATCGTTGGGGACCCCTGCTGACACTGTCAGGAGACTCACCAGAAGAGGAGCAGATAGCACAGTGGAAAGGGTGCGTTCAACAGCCTTAAGATGGAAATGACTACTCTTAAGAGGCGTTCCAAGACTCAAAAAGTTTCAAGTAGTAGATATATGCTATTCTCGAGGTACCACTGAAAAACCTAGAGAGCTATGGTGAACTTGGGGAATGTTAGGAGCATCAAGGCAGACAAAGGGTGATGCACCTGGGGAGCGTTCAAAGTCTCAAGGTACAAAGGGGTTCTATTTTTGAGGGAGCATTCAAAGTATCAAGGTGTTTAAGGCTTCTTCACTTGGGGGAGCGTTCAAGACTTAGAAGAGGAGAGGTATGTTGCACAAGAGGGGAGTATTCAAGGTCTCAAGGCGAAGAGAAACGTTGCAGAGCAGAAGGCTGTTGACATACATACAGCTACTGTATGCTGTAACACACACTGACAGCTCTGGTAGCACCAGCCAGACCAGGGGAACAGAACTGGACACTACACCCTGTCTCTGAGCCAATTAGCTTAGGCCTTTATGAATAAATCAAGATAAAATAAATACACAACCAGACAAATAATGATATTGTAGCTCCAGTGCTGCTATTGAGAAGTAGTGAGGAGTTGGAGAACTATGAATAAGATCCTCTCCTAAGGCATTAGAGCCAGTGTGTGTGTGTGTGTGTGTGTGTCTACACCATTAAAGCCCTCTGCAGAGGCATTAGAATCCCGAAGTAAACAAGCGTTTTGGGGCTTCAGTGTTCTTCTCTGCTATAATTGTGTGTCGGCGGGGACTTGTGAAGAGCTTAGCATATTGTTTTAATACATGTCTAGATAAGTATGACGGCAAAAATAGGCTTATTGGCTCTCCAGAATACTGTATGTATGGAGGCTAGCTGGTGTGTCTGCTTTGTCTATCAGTACAATGAGGACTGTGTGCTGCAGTAGAGGAATATCTATTAATGTATAATCTATTCACTTCCTGACGGGCCAGCCCCAGATGGTGAGGGTAGGCAACAACACCTCCGCCACGCTGACCCTTAACACGGGGTCCCCTCATGGATGTGTGCTTAGTCCTCTCCTGTACTCCCTGATCAAGTTTTGCTGATGACACGACGGTGGTAGGCCTGATCACCGACGGCGATGAGTCACCTTGCAGGGAGGAGGTCAGAGACTTGGCAGTGTGGTGCCAGGACAACAACCTCACCCTCAATATCAGTAAGACCAAGGAGCTGATCGTGGACTATAGGAGAAAGAGGGGACAGCACGCCGCCATCCACATCGATGGAGCTGTTGTGGAGAGGGTCAAGAGCTTCCAGTTCCTTGTCGTCCACATCACTAAGGACTTAACATAGTCCACACACACCCGCACAGTCGTGAAGAGGGCAAGGCATCACCTCTTCCCCCACAGGAGGCGGAAAAGATTTGGCATGGGCCCACAGATCCTCAAAAAGTTCTACAGCTGCACCATCGAGAGCATCTTGACTGGCTACATCACCGCTTGGTATGGTAAATGCACTACCTTTGACCGCAAAGCACTACAGAGGGTGGTGCGGACAGCCCAGTACACCACTGTGGCCGAGCTCCCTGCCATCCAGGACCTCTATATCAGGCAGTAAGAGGAAGACTCCAGCCACCCAAGCCATAGACTGTTCATTCTGCTACCGTCCGGCAAACGGTACCGGAGCATTGGCTCTCGGACCAACAGGTTCCAAGACAGCTTCTACCCCCAAGCCATAAGACTGCTAAATAGCCACACTGCTAAATAGTCAATTAATGGTACCCGAACGACCTGCACTGACTCTATCCTGCAGTGACCCTACGCACACTCACTCCACATTGACACAATACAAACATACCACAGGAGGGTGGTGGCACCTTAATTGGGGAGGACGGGCTCGTGGTAATGGCCGGAGTGGAATGGTATCAAATACATGGTTTCCATGTGTCCGATACCATTCCATTCACTCTGTTCCAGCCATTATTATGTGCCATCCTCCCCTCAGCAGCCTCCACTGACACATATACACTTTTTTCCCTTATTATCTATCCTGATGCCTAGTCACTTTACCCTGCCTTCATGTATATACCTACCTCAAATACCTTGTACCTCTCCACATTGATCTGGTACTGATACTCCCTGTATATAGTTCCATTCTTGTGTATTTTATTCCTTGTGTTACTGTAAAGATGGCATTTTATTGCATTCAAAGCATCTTCACTTAAACATTTTTTTATGTGTGATTTTGTTACTGACATTGTTGTCATTTAGCAGATGTACTTATCCACCTAGGGGTAAGTGCCTTACTCAAGGGCACATCGGCATATTTTTCCACCTAGTAGGCTCGAGGATTCAAACCAGCAACCATTTGGTTACTGGCACAACACTCTTAACTACTAGGCTACCTGCCACCCTGTGTGTTAATTGGGCCCAAAACTGTTTCATTATTCAAACCATTCCATACTGTATATGTATACATTTACCATCAACAGTCAGTAGTTTGTCTTGTCAATTTGAGTGTGTTCAGGTGTGTTGGCCACGCCTAGTAATTGGCCACACCTGATTTTGTTGTTTTTTGTGTCTTGAAAAGTGGTCTGTTTGAACAGTGGGAAAATAAATGCTTGGAAGAGGTAGACATGCTATGTGCCCTGCAGGAAAGGTTTTGGTTGTTTTAAGAACCTTTTTGGATGGTCTGTATTAAACCTCTTAAACCATTTTTTTTGTAGTTTAATAAATTTTTATAGAATTTTGACAATTTTTATCCATGCAGTTATTCTTTTAACCTTTTGATGTTTTACTTTCATTTATTTGCACCAAAGAAAACAACGCTACAGATAAAATAATTTTACAGAAAATGAGATATGGGTAAATTAAGCTATAGTACAGAGTTAGGAAGCAAGCCTGATGAACCAAACCAGTAATTTTTCTGATGAAACAACAGATTTCATCACTTTGCTGCAGACAAATTGATCTTTCCAGAATAACTTTTCATCAATTAAAACTCAGAGGAATCTAGTGGATGTGACTTGTTCCATTTCATTCCCACCAATTGAGATTCTGGCTCTTTTTTTAAATGTTATGTTTATATATATTTTTTACAATATTTCTTATTCTTAATAGTTAATACATTAAAGTTGGATTTTTTTAAATGTAAAGATAATTTGTTTAGCTGTAACCATTCAGAAAACGTGGCCATGCCTGAATTGGCTTCATTAATTAGTAAATACAAATTCTTATTTGATAAAATCAAATTAGTATCATCAGCAAAGAGAATAGGAAGTACGGTAGAAGATCATTAATACAGATTAGGAATAACAAAGGTCCAATTATCAAACCCTGTGGCACACCACAGGATATCTTGGCCGTTGTAGATGCACAGCCATTTGCACAAACAAATTGTTCTCTATCATAAACATAACTATATAGCCAATTATATGTATAATCTTGAAAACGTTAATAATATTTCATGATCAATCGTGTCAAACACTTAAATAATCTAAAAAGATGCCAACAGCGTATTCATTACTGTTCAGGGCTGTAAAGACTTTATCCACAAGTTGCAAAAGAGCCAAAACTGTGGAGTAGTTTTTACGAAAACCATATTGGTGTTCATATAGAATACAATGTTGATTTAAATGTTTCAACATCCTCTTATACACAAATTTTTTCTTGGATTTTAAAAAAAACATGGTAGTACAAATTTTAAATGGATAAATATGTTTTTTTAAATCTCAGCAATCCACACACAATACCCCATAATGACAAAAAGAAAACAGGTTTTTAGACATTTTTGCAAATTTATATTTAAAAAACAAACATAATTACCTTATTTACATAAGTATTCACACCCTTTGCTATGAGACTCAAAATTGAGCTCAGGTGCATCCTATTTCCATTGATCATCCTTGAGATTTTTCTACAACTTGATTGGAGTCCACCTGTGGTAAATTCTATTGATTTGACATGATTTGGAAAGGCACACACCTGTCTATATAAGGTCCCATGGTTGACAGTGCAAAAACCAAGCCATGAGGTCGAAGGAATTGTCCGTAGAGCTCCGAGACAGAATTGTGTCGAGGCACAGATCTGGGGAAGGTTACCAAAACATTTCTGCAGCATTGAAGGTCCCCAAGAACACAGTGGCCTTCATCATTCTTAAATGGAAGAAGTTTGGAACCACCAATACTCTTCCTAGCGCTGGCCGCCCGGCCAAACTGAGCAATCGGAAGAGAAGGGCCTTGGTCAGGGAGGTGACCAAGAACCGATGGTCACTCTGACAGAGCTCTAGAGTTCCTCTGTGGAGATGGGAGAACCTTCCAGAACAGCGGATGCTCCTCAGAGGAGGAAGGGGAGGACCATCCTCCTCAGTGAATTTCATAAAAATGTAAATTGGTAAACATTAAAAATGTAATCCTTTTGAGATAAAACTATACTAAATATAATCATTTCACCAAATAACTGATTAAAACACACTATTCTGTTGAATATGAATGAGAGTCATCCAATATGTGTTAATAGAAATAAGGCCATGCTCATAAACGGCACTGACCGCCACTGTTCCAGAAGGACAACCATCTCTGCAGCACTCCACCAATCAGGCCTTTATGGTAGAGTGGCCAGACAGAAGCCACTCCTCAGTAAAAGACACATGACAGCCTGCTTGGAGATTGCCAAAAGGCACCTAAAGACTCTCAGACCATGAGAAACAAGATTATCTGGTCTGATGAAACCAAGATTGAACTCTTTAGCCTGAATGCCAAGCGTCACATCTGGAGTAAACCTGGCACCATCCCTACAGTGAAGCATGGTGGTGGCAGCATCATGCTGTGGGGATGTTTTTCAGCAGCAGGGACTGGGAGACTAGTCAGGATCGAGGCAAAGATGAATGGAGCAAAGTACAGAGAGATCCTTGATGAAAACCTGCTCCAGAGTGCTCAGGACCTCAGACTGCGGTGAAGGTTCACCTTCCAACAGGACAACGACCCTAAGCACACAGCCAAGACAACGCAGGAGTGGCTTCGGGACAAGTTTCTGAATGTCCTTGAGTGGCCCAGCCAGAGCCCGGACTTGAACCCGATTTAACATCTCTGGAGAGACCTGAAAATAGCTGTGCAGCAACGCTCCCCATCCAACCTGACAGAGCTTGAGAGGATCTGCAGAGAACAATGGGAGAAACTCCCCAAATACAGGTGTGCCAAGCTTGTAGTGTCATACCCAAGAAGACTCGATGATGGAATCGCTGCCAAACGTGCTTCAACAAAGTACTGAGTAAAGGGTCTGAATACTTATGTAAATATGATATTTCCATTTCTACAAACCTGTTTTTGCTTTGTCATTATGAGGTATTGTTTGTAGATTGATGAGGGGGAAAAAAATGTAATCAATTTTAGAATAAGGCTGTAAAGTAAAGGGGTCTGAATACTTTCCGAAGGCACTGTACATTATAGGCTCCGTAATCGAGGACACTGATTTCACCAGAGGCACCAATCTCATCATGACCTGATGCTGATATCTTTAAATTACCAACTACCTCCATCACCTCCATTACTTCATGAGGATCAAACTGAAGCAGAGAAGGGAAATGTCCCTTAATGTAATCCAAGGGATTTCCATCAGTTTTCTCTATTTTCTTTTCAGATTTCTCTCTTTTCTTTGCACGGGGTATGGCCAGCTCCGTCACAGTTACAATGTTATCTTTATTATTGGGAAGGGCTCGTAAGCAAGCATTTTACTGTAAAGTTTACACCAGTTGTATTCGGCATGTGACAAGTAAAATGTGATTTGATTTGCTGCACTAGAGTACTGAAGTTGTAAACATAGTGTAAATATGGACAGGATCAGGATATAATCTGACATTGCAATCTGATTTCCCAGCCTCATCACCTGTAAAATCCACATTAGTCACCGGATGTATACCTCCCGCCTTTCCTTCAGACATATCTCATTAGACATAATGTCAAAGTTTGACATATAGTGACATACAGTTTATTTTATTTATTTTATTTTATTTCACCTTTATTTAACCAGGTAAACCAGTTGAGAACAAGTTCTCATTTACAACTGCGACCTGGCCAAGATAAAGCAAAGCAGTGCGATAAAAACAACAACACAGAGTTACATATGGGGTAAAACAAAACAAAAATCAAAAAAAATACAACAGAAATACAATTAATATACAGTGTGCAAATTTAGCAAGTTATGGAGGTAAGGCAATAAAATAGGCTATAGTGCAAAATAATTACAATTTAGTATTAACACTGGAATGATGTGCAAGAGATGATGTGCAAATAGAGATACTGGGGTACAGATGAGCAAAATAAATAACAATATAGGGATGAGGTAGTTGGGCGGGCTAATTTCAGATGGGCTGTGTACAGGTGCAGTGATCGGTAAGGTGCTCTGACAACTGATGCTTAAAGTTAGTGAGGGAGATAAGTGTCTCCAGCTTCAGAGATTTTTGCAATTTGTTCCAGTCATTGGCAGCAGAGAACTGGAAGGAATTGCGGCCAAAGGAGGTGTTGGCTTTGGGGATGACCAGTGAGATATACCCGCTGGAGCGCAGATTACGGGTGGGTGTTGCTATGGTGACCAATGAGCTAAGATAAGGCGGGGATTTGCCTAGCAGTGATTTATAGATGGCCTGGAGCCAGTGGGTTTGGCGACGAATATGTAGTGAGGACCAGCCAACAAGAGCGTACAGGTCACAGTGGTGGGTATTATATGGGGCTTTGGAGACAAAACGGATGGCACTGTGATAGACAACATCCAATTTGCTGAGTAGAGTGTTGGAGGCTATTTTGTAAATGACATCGCCGAAGTCAAGGATCGGTAGGATAGTCAGTTTTACGAGGGCATGTTTGGCAGCATGAGTGAAGGAGGCTTTGTTGCGAAATAGGAAACCGATTCTAGATTTAACTTTGGATTGGAGATTCTTAATGTGAGTCTGGAAGGAGAGTTTACAGTCTAACCAGACACCTAGATATTTGTAGTTGTCCACGTACTCTAGGTCAGACCCGTCTAGAGTAGTGATTCTAGTCGGGTGGGCGGGTGCAAGCAGCGTTCGGTTGAAGAGCATGCATTTTGTTTTACTAGTGTTTAAGAGCAGTTGGAGGCTACTGAAGGAGTGTTGTATGGAATTGAAGCTCGTTTGGAGGTTTGTTAACACAGTGTCCAATGAAGGGCCAGATGTATACAAAATGGTGTCGTCTGCGTAGAGGTGGATCTGAGAGTCACCAGCAGCAAGAGCGACGTCATTGATATACACAGAGAAAAGAGTTGGCCCAAGAATTGAACCCTGTGGCACCCCCATAGAGACTGCCATAGGTCCAGACAACAGGCCCTCCGATTCTCCGATCTGAGAAGTAGTTGGTGAACCAGGCGAGGCAGTCATTTGAGAAACCAAGGCTATTTAGTCTGCCAATAAGAATGCGGTGGTTGACAGAGTCGAAAGCCTTGGCCAGGTCAATGAAAACGGCTGCACAGTACTGTCTATTATCGATCGCGGTTATAATATCATTTAGGACCTTGAGCGTGGCTGAAGTGCACCCATGACCAGCTCGAAACCGGATTGCATAGCGGAGAAGGTACGGTGGGATTCGAAATGGTTGGTGATCTGTTTGTTGACTTGGCTTTCAAAAACTTTTTGAAAGGCAGGGCAGGATGGATATGGGTCTGTAACAGTTTGGATCTAGAGTGTCACCCCCCTTTGAAGAGGGGGATGACCGCGGCAGCTTTCCAATCTCTGGGGATCTCAGACGTTACGAAAGAGAGGTTGAACAGGCTAGTAATAGGGGTTGCGACAATTCGGCGGCTAGTTTTAGAAAGAAAGGGTCCAGATTGTCTAGTCCAGATGATTTGTAGGGGTCCAGATTTTGCAGCTCTTTTAGAACATCAGCTGTCTGGATTTGTGTGAAGGAGAAGCGGGGGGCATGGGCAAGTTGCAGCGGAGGGTGCAGAGCTGGTGGCCGGGGTAGTGGTAGCCAGGTGGAAAGCATGGCCAGCCGTAGCAAAATGCTTGTTGAAATTCTCGATTATTGTAGATTTATCGGTGGTGATAGTGTTTCCTAGCCTCAGTGCAGTGGGCAGCTGGGAGGAAGTGCTCTTATTTTCCATGGACTTTACAGTGTCCCAAAACTTTTTGGAGTTAGTGCTACAGGATGCAAATTTCTGTTTGAAAAAAGTTAGCCTTTGCTTTCCTAACTGCTTGTGTATATTGGTTCCTAACTTCCCTGAAAAGTTGCATATCACGGGGGCTATTTGATGCTAATGCAGTACGCCACAGGATGTTTTTGTGCTGGTCAAGGGCAGTCAAGTCTGAGGAGAACCAGGGGCTATATCTGTTCTTAGTTCTGTATTTTTTGAATGGGGCATGTCTATTTAAGATTGAGAGGAAATTACTTTTAAAGAACAACCAGGCATCCTCTACTGACGGAATGAGATCTATATCCATCCAGGATACCTGGGCCAGGTCAATTAGGAAGGCCTGCTCGCTGAAGTGTTTTTGGGAGCGTTTGACAGTGATGAGGGGTGGTCGTTTGACCGCGGACCCGTTACGGACGCAGGCAATAAGGCAGTGATCGCTGAGATCCTGGTTGAAGACAGCGGAGGTGTATTTAGAGGGTAAGTTAGTCAGGATGATATCTATGAGGGTACCCATGTTTACGGATTTAGGGTTGTACCTGGTAGGTTCGTTGATAATTTGCGTGAGGTTGAGGGCATCTAGCTTGGATTGTAGGATGGCTGGGGTATTAAGCATATCCCAATTTAGGTCACCAAGCAGTACGAACTCTGAGGATAGATGGGGGGCAATCAATTCACATATGGTGTCCAGGGCACAGCTGGGGGCTGAGGGGGTCTGTAGCAAGCGGCAACAGTGAGAGATTTATTTCTGGAAAGGTGGATTTTTAGAAGTAAAAGCTCAAACTGTTTGGGCACAGACCTGGATAGTATGATGGAGCTCTGCAGGCTATCTCTACAGTAGATTGCAACTCCACCCCCTTTGGCAGTTCTATCTAGACGGAAAATGTTATAGTTGGGGATGGAAATTTCAGAATTTTTGGTGGCCTTCCTAAGCCAGGATTCAGACACTGCTAGAACATCAGGGTTGGCGGAGTGTGCTAACGCAGTGAATAACTCAAACTTAGGAAGGAGGCTTCTGATATTTATGTGCAGAAAACCAAGACTTTTACGGTTACAGAAGTCAACAAATGATAGCTCCTGGGGAGTAGGAGTGATACTGGGGGCTGCAGGGCCTGGGTTAGCCTCTACATCACCAGAGGAACAGAGGAGGACTAGAATAAGGATACGACTAAAGGCTTTAAGAACTGGTCTTCTAGTGCGTTGGGTACATAGAATAAAGGGGACAGTTCTCCGGGCGTTGTAGAAAAGATTCAGGGCATTATGTACAGAAAAGGATATGGAAGGATATGAGTACAGTTCAGGTAATCCTAAGTGTTGGGTAACAATGAAAGAGATAGCGTCATTGGAGGCATCGATTGAGCCGGTCTCGGCGTGTATGGGGGGAGGAACAAAGGAACTATGTGAGACAGTTTGAGAGGGACTAGGGGTTCTACATTGAAATTGTATAATAAGAACTAACCCAAACAGCAATAGGCAAGGCATAATTGACATGGGAGAGAGGCATAAAGCAGTCACGTGTTATTAGAGAGAGCTAAGACACAACTGGAAATAGCGATAACGTTTGGGCTAAGACTAAACAGAATAAACAGGACAGAGTACCGTGTAAAGGAACAGTCCAGCAGGCATCAGCTGTGCAGCTGAGTGATCATAAGGTCCAGTGAACAGCAATATGTGAGTCCGAGAGCAGTTCAAATTGGTGCTTCAGCACAGCTAGCAGGGAGCTAGCAGGCTAGCTCAAGGCTAACTGGTGCTTGCTATATGGCAATGGTAATGGTGATCAGCCAACAACAGGTTGCAGCTAGCTAGCTGGTTGTGATGATCCGGCGCTAGGGTCCAGTGATTCCGGCAGAAAGTCCAATAAGCTATGGGTCGATAGCACGCTGGGTCGATAGCACGCTGTGCAGACTGGCCGACGAATTGTCCAGGCTAGCTAGAGCTGGCTGGTGGATAGTGTAGGCCACGGACAATGGTGAAGACGCTAACGGTGACTAATAACAGGTAGCCATTTAGTTGCAGCTAGCTAGCTGGTTGTGATGATCCGGCGCTAGGGTCCAGTGATTCCGGCAGAAAGTCCAATAAGCTATGGGTTGATAGCACGCTGGGTCGATAGCACGCTGTGCAGACTGGCCGACGAATTGTCCAGGCTAGCTAGAGCTGGCTGGTGGGTAGTGTAGGCCACGGACAATGGTGAAGACGCTAACGGTAACTAATAGCAGGTAGCCAATTAAGTAATATGTCTGCATAGGTATATAACTAATATGTCTTGTTTCCTCACTCATACCCCACAGAGGCTGAATACGGCAAATATATGGAAAAGGTTACATAAGAGTATACATGTATGTACAGGGGATGTTGAAGACTCAGATATAGACTGTAGTATAGAACTGTTGCAGGTTATGCCTGGCTGTACAGAGGAACAGTACCATATAAGATACTCACTGGTGCAGGGCATGTCAGGTTGATCTACGTCCCCTCGGTAGTAGCCATTGCGGCAGACGCAGATAGTGGCGGCCTCAGCTGCAGATCGGCTGTTGGAGGGGCATTGCAGACACAGACCTGGACCCTGGCTCGACTTGAATGTCCCTGGGGGGCAGGCTACAGGTGGAGAGAAGGGCAGACAATATTAGACATTAAGATAACGCAAAGTATTTAGGCAAAGGCCGATACATATACACAGTGCATAACCTGGCTTGACTTGAGGCACTGACTGGTTGTATTGTTTAACAGCTGACAGGTAAGAATAGCCCAGCACTGTACCCTGGCATTGACATGGATGTTATTGTTGGACAGGTTACATGGGGACAGAGGGTGCAGATGGAATAACAGATGAGTGATCCAACAGAAATCTATAGATCCATAACATGTAGTTCTCTCTCTCTCTCTCTCTCTCTCTCTCTCTCTCTCTCTCTCTCTCTCTCTCTCTCTCTCTCTCTCTTCTCTCTCTCTCTCTCTCTCCCTCTCCCTCTCCCTCTCTCTCTCTCTCTCTCTCTCTCTCTCTCTCTCTCTCTCTCTCTCTCTCTCTCTCTCTCTCTCTCTCTCTCTCTCTCTCTCTCTCTCTCTCTCTCTCTCTCTCTCTCTCTCTCTCTCTCATAAGTGACTGCATCCAGCCCCATTGCAGTGATAACTCCCCCTCTTTCAGCAGTAGCAGATTCATTCCACGATGTCCTCTAATGTAAATAGAAGGCCTGGGAATGGGGAGAGAGAGGATGAAAAAGATGACTGTTCCTGATATGACTGTGTCCCTAAGCTCAGGCAATAATCACGTCTATTTCAGCAATACTGCAGGAATAAAAGGATGAGAAAAAGTCTGTCCTGAAAAAGAGAGGGATTTACTGGCTATATTAACTGTGATGAATGCCTAATATTTTAGCAAGCTTCCTCATAGGTTTTAAGAAGGGTAAGGTGAAAGAGGTGCTACAACCCAGAATAACTAGGTCTATAAATTAAACAGGAAAAGCCACTCACTTTCTCCATCTGCGGTTATATCCTGGAGTAAAATAGTGTAATGGCTTGGCTGTGGGAGGCGACTGTAGTGATAAGCTTTGCGACTTAGGCTATCCAATGAGTGTTTGAAAAGTAGTAAAAAAATTGCTTGGTCATCATGAACAAGCCGGCACTATCAAAATAGCCACAGAATCTAGCCCTTATCTAGAACATCCCTTCTAACACAATGACTAGACCAGGGGTCAGCAAACAGGTCAGCAACTTTGCTAAAAATGAGTTTAATTTAGGAAATCTGTTCCCAATTATTCCCGCAAATAAAAAAAGAGATATGTGATCGTGTCTCAATGTAATCAAGGTATGAAATGATTGTTATTTTCAAATATAATCTATTTTTGGGCTTAGTTGTGGTCAATTTGCACAAATAATAATTATTATTTTCCAGCCCCCCGACCATTCGATCCCAAAAATTTTTTCCTGCGGCTGAATCTAGAACCTAGAACATGTAAAGTAGGACTGAGGATCGGTCCTCCATACCAACAAAGCAACCATCCAGGACCTCTATAAAGATATGCCATTGAAACCTACTGAAGCCAAATTCTACAGACAAGTAGAAGTCCATCCGTCCTATACATAGGGGCAAGAGTTTTACCTGATCATGTACTGTAACCTTGCCAGGAAAACTGAGCCCTAGAGGCCTAAACTACGGGCCAGATTAGGTCACATAGCAATAAAAGGTATACCTTCTAGCCCTACCAGTACAATAGTACATGGAACACAGCAGAAGGGCAAATGGAGAGTTATCCACTACAGTGATGAGTGGGGAACCATCACTCCACACCCTCTCAGAATAAACTGAATGAACAATCAGGGAAAGAATGTTGAATGGAGGAAGAGAACAGAGGGGCGGATGAAACCTTTGGACCTTTATATCAGCAGCCTTTTAACATTTAATTAAATATTTGATGCTTCATTAATATAAGAACAGAGAAGCAGGGTTTTGAGGCGAGCATCTGGTTTATGGTGCCGTTAAATAGGCAGGTTTCACTTTTTTACGAGTCCTTTCTCCTGTTCACTGGCATCTCAAATGGGCTGTTAGACTAGGGATATGAGAGAGGGAGGGAGAGAGGGTGAGAGAAAGAGAGAGAATTAGAGAAGAAAAGTGCGAAAGAAAGAGAGAAGGAGATAGATTTCCTGCACATACTCAAGTAACAGTGGAAGACCTACACTTTATGGAGATAAATAGAAAAAGATTGAGGGGGAGAGAGAGGGACAGACATAAAGACAAAGATAGAGAGAAAGAAATCTTGAGACACTCCATATATCAGTGGTTATACCTCTGACAGTGAGACATAGCCCAGTTCCAGCAGAATTCCTTACAGACACACAGGAGGCTAACACACTGACCAGATGTTTGGTCACACAACACACCGAGGCAGACCACTACAACCACCAAGCATAGCACCAACTAATGGAAACACACACGGGCTGGCCACATCCACCACAAACTACCAGTAAAACCCCTCGCAAAATAGGTTTTTAACTTCAAGGGAATTTTCTTCGTTAAATAAAGGTTAAATAAATGTAGTGTTGTGTAGGCCAGTGGTTCTCAAACTGGGGGTCCTGACCCCCTGGGGTCAGTCGCGAGTGTGAAACTGAATGGGAAAGCACTTTGCCTGGCAAAAACAGAGTACAGTTATATTATCCATATAAAATACAGTTCAGCAATCTGCTAAAGGATGCATCATTGCCAGAACAATAAGCTACCTGGAGATTTCGTTGATCATTTTCATATTTCAGTTAGGCCTAGTTTGGGTGGCTACTGTGGCTACAGACTAAAGATAGCTGTAACATTGCACATTCTGGCGAATTTAATACAATATTTGTGAGGAAGAAAAAGGCTACAAACAGATCATGCTTTCCATCCGATCCTGTAACCTCCGCTGCATACAGGTAGGCCATATAATCCTGCTTGCTCTGTACTCCAGAGAAGTAACATGATATCCCGAGTTGATATTGACTACTAACATGAATGACTTTCGGCTCAAAATGCAGGTGTAAAACAACGTTTATTTCTACATCTTTTGTTCTGAAAATGCATCACAGTTTATGGCTGTTATGACAGGCTACATTTGCGCAGCGATTGTGCATTCATTCATGTGCGTATATGGGGGTGTGGGGGGGGGTCACGAGCTTTGAACCACTCCTTTTTGGGGGGTCACAGGTTAAAAAGTTTGAGAACCACTGGTGTAGGCTATGTGGAGGCACCGGAAAGAGTATACCCATAGAACAAAAAGCATTATGTGTATTGGCTTACACACTGAGTGGTTCAATCTGGTGAATATACTATAAACAGGAGTGTGGAATCTCGTAACAATCAGACTGGCCTTATGGCAATTACACATCCCAGCTGGACCATCTCTTTAGAAACCAATAATCCTTTTATAGAACCAAGGACTTCAGTGTATTTAACAGTTAACACACAGATCCAAAATAATTAGTAGGAGGATGAGGGGAAAAATAGTATGTCATCATCTTTTTCTGCTGATATAACAGTGTTCATGACGTACCGGTAGGAATTGAGTACACACATGAATGGATAACACACATAGAGTTGAAGTCGGAAGTTTACATACACCTTAGCCAAATACATTTAAACTCAGTTTTTTCACAATTCCTGACATTTAATCCTAGTAAAAATTCCCTGTCTTAGGTCAGTTAGGATCACCACTTTATTTTAAGAATGTGAAATGTCAGAATAATAGTAGAGAGAATGATTTATTTCAGCTTTTAGTTATTTCATCACATTCCCAGTGGGTCAGAAGTTTACATACACTCAATTAGTATTTGGTAGCATTGGCTTTAAATTGTTTAACTTGGGTCAAACGTTTTGGGTAGCCTTCCACAAGCTTCCCACAATAAATTGGGTGAATTTTGGCCCCTTCCTCCTGACAGAGCTGGTTTAACTGAATCAGGTTTGTAGGCCTCCGTGCTCGCACACGCTTTTACAGTTCTGCCAAAAAACTTTCTATAGGATTGAGGTCAGGGCTTTGTGATGGTCACTCCAATACCTTGACTTTGTTGTCCTTAAGCCATTTTGCCACAACTTTGGAAGTATGCTTGGGGTCATTGTCCATTTGGAAGACCCATTTGCGACCAAGCTTTAACTTCCTGACTGATGTCTTGAGTTGTTGCTTCAATATATCCACATTATTTTCCTTCCTCGTGATGCCATCTATTTTGTGAAGTGCACCAGTCCCTCCTGCAGCAAAGCACCCCCACAGCATGATGGTGCCACCACCATGTTTCACGGTTGGGATGGTGTTCTTCGGCTTGCAAGCATCCCCCTTTTTCCTCCAAACATAACAATGGTCATTGTGGCCAAACAGTTCTATTTTTGTTTCATCAGACCGGAGGACATTTCTCCAAAAAGTACCATCTTTGTCCCCATGTGCAGTTGCAAACCGTAGTCTGGCTTTTTTATGGCGGTTTTGGAGCAGTGGCTTCTTCCTTGCTGAGCGGCCTTTCAGGTTATGTCGATATAGGACTCGTTTTACTGTGGATATAGATACTTTTGTACCTGTTTCCTCCAGCAACTTCACAAGGTCCTTTGCTGTTGTTCTGGGATTGATTTGCACTTTTCGCACTAAAGTACGTTCATCTCTAGGAGACAGAACAAGTCTCCTTCCTGAGCGGTATGACGGCTGCGTGGTCCCATGGTGTTTATACTTGCGTACTATTGTTTGTACAGATGAACGTGGTACCTTCCGGCGTTTGGAAATTGCTCCCAAGGATGAACCAGACTTGTGGAGGTCTACAATTTATTTCTGAGGTTTTGGCTGATTTCTTTTGATTTTACCATGATGTCAAGCAAAGAGGCACTGAGTTTGAAAGTAGGCCTTGAAATACATCCACAGGTACACCTCCAATTGACTCAAATGATGTCAATTAGCCTATCAGAAGCTTCTAAAGCCATGACATCATTTTCTGGAATTTTCCAAGCTGTTTAAAGGCACAGTCAACTTAGTGTATGTAAACTTCTGACCCACTGGAATTGTGATACAGTGAATTATAAGTTAAATAATCTGTTTGTAAACAATTGTTGGAAAAATTACTTTCACAAAGTAAATGTCCTAACTGACTTGCCAAAACTATAGTTTGTTAACAAGAAATTTGTGGAGTGGTTGCAAAACAAGTTTTAATGACTCCAACCTAAGTGTATGTAATCTTCCGACTTCAACTGTGCATGAACACAGACACACACACACACTCACACATACACAGACACACACACACACACACACACACACACACACACACACACACACACACACACACACACACACACATACACATACACACACACACACACACACACACACACACACACACACACACACACACACACACACACACAGACACACACACACACACACACACACGGACACAGGCAGCACTGGCCCTGTTAAATGCGATTCTACTTCCACATTGTATGCCAATTGTCTACCGTCTGTTCAATGGGACGTGGATTAATTCAATTCTCCTCCTGGACTACCTGCCAAGATGATGGGGTCAGCACACACACACATAATGAAAGCGAAAGACCGCCTCTGTCTGCTTCACTCTGCTCTGCGATGGAGCTGAGCCTTTCTCTGCCTTCCATATATGTGCATGAAGCTAGCTACCACATTAAAGCCAATAATTAACCACTAGCTGCTCTGCTGCACAGGGCTGTCAGAGAGAGAAAGAGAGAGAGAGGGAGAGAGAGAGAGAGAGAGAGACAAAGAGAGAGAGAGAGAAACAAAGAGAGAGAGAGAGAGAGAGAGAGAGAGAGAGAGAGAGAGAGAGAGAGAGAGAGAGAGAGAGAGAGAGAGAGAGAGAGAGAGAGAGAGAGAGAGAGAGAGAGAGAGAGAGAGAGAGAGAGAGAGAGAGGAAGAGGGAGATAGATATGAAAGACAGAAAAAAGGGAGAGATATTATGAAAAGAATATGCTTAAAAAAATAAATGAAACGCAATGATGCAAAAACCTCAGAGGCCTCGTTCTAAACCTCATAGCGGAGCAGCAGAGGGCTGACTGCGTCGGCTGACTGCCTTGGTTGGTTGGGTCCGCCTCACAGCGATTGGCAAGCGGCCCACACTCCTCACTGATTCATTAATATTTGGGTTGGAGGATGACGGGTGTTCTTTCCCCTCAAAAGGACAACCCACAGTGCAGTCAGTGCTAGGATAAAGCAGTAGAGGAGTGGGGAGTAGAGATGCATCACTTGTTGAGGGTGTGGGTTTTCAGGAACACATGGAGATAAAGTATTAGATCAACCAGTAATTTGTCTTCCCAGTGAGGGGGAAACCTAGCACTGAACTGAAAACACAATATTATCCTGTTTCAAGTGGGCTCTGTTGAGGCCCTGTCTATCTGCAACATATCTGTATTTCTGTCTGATTTTGTCTCGCATTCCTCTCCTCCTTCTGACCCTGACTCACTCTCTTTTCTTTCCGTCTGCATGCTTCTCCTCTCACTTTTCTCTTTCTTACTCCATCTTCTCTCTCTCTTCTCCCCCATTGCCCTGTCTGAACCTTTGAACCGCTTGGCCTTATCATACACACCATCTTGTTCTGCCTCTATCCGTCTCTTTCACCTCTGTATCTCCCTCTCCCTACCTCAATCTCTCCCCCTCTCTCTCTCTCTCTGACAGACAGAGGTGCTAAGGCAGAGGGTTGACATAGTGGTTCACTGACCACTGATGACTATCGGACAGCCGTGGCCTGATGTCACAGTCAGCGTGGTGACCAGAGCAGATGTCTTATACTGTCTCATTCACCAGCAGAGAGCACAGTTCCACCTTGATCTGTCTGTGTCTACACCACAAAACCCAAAAAATTAATCGAAGCGCTATAGTTCCTTTTTATCATAACACATGGCTTGACTGAGAACAAGTCTGCATCTAATTGATTTAATGAAGGAGTAGCTCAGTCCCAACAATTTGCCAACAATAACCTGGCATAAGAACACAGCTAGACAATATTAAACTATACAGTGCCTTCAGAAAGTATTCATACCCCTTGACTTATTCCACATTTTGTTGTGTTACAGCCTGAATTCAAAATTGATTAAATTGTTTGTTTTTTCTCACCCATCTAGAAAAATTACCCCATAATGACAAAGTAAAAACATGTTTTTAGACATTTTTGCAAATGTAAGTCTCTAAAAGCTTTGCAAACCTGGATTGTACAATATTTGCACATTATTCTTAAAAAATGTCTTCAAGCTCTGTCAAGTTGGTTGTTGATCATTACTAGACAGACATTTTCAAGTCTTGCCATAGACTTTCAAGCAGATTTAAGTCAAAACTCTAACTATACCACTCAGGAACATTCCATGTCGTCTTGGTAACCAACTCCAGTGTATATTTGGTCTTGTGTTTTACGTTATTCTCCTGCTGTAAGGTGAATTTGTCTCAGAGTGTCTGTTGGAAAGCAGACTGAACCAGGTTTTCCTCTAGGATTTTGCCTGTGCTTAGCTCCATTCCATTTATTTTTATCCCAAAAAAAACTCCCTAGTCCTTGCCGATGACAAGCATACCCATAACATGATGCAGCCACCACAATGCTTGAAAATATGACGAGTGGTACTCAGTGATGTGTTGGATTTGCCTCAAACATAATGCTTTGTATTCAGGACATAAAGTTCATTTATTTGTCACATTTATTGCAGATTTACTTTAGTGCCTTGTTGAAAACAGCATGTTTTGGAATATTTGTATTCTGTACAGGCTTTCTTCTTTTCACTCTGTCAGTTAGGTTAGTATTGTGGAGTAACTACAATGTTGTTGATCCATCCACAGTTTTCTCCTATCACAGCCATTCAACTTTGTAACTGTTTAAAAGTCACAATTTGCCTCATGGTGAAATCACTGAGTGGTTTCCTTCCTCGCCGGCAACTGAGTTAGGAAGGACGCCTGTATCTTTGTAGTGACTGGGTGTATTGATACACCATCCAAAGTGTAATTAATAACTTCACCATGCTCAAAGGTATCTTCAATGTTTTTTTTTTACCCTTCTACCAATAGGTGCCCTTCTTTGCAAGGCATTGGAATACCTCCCTGGTCTTTGTGGTTGAATCTGTTTGAAATTCACTGCTCGTCTGAGGGACCTTACAGATAATTGTATGTGTGAGGTACAGAGATGAGGTAGTCATTCAAAAATCATGTTAAACACTATTATTGCACATAGAGTCCACACAGAGTCCATGCAACTTATTATTTGAAATGTTAAGCACATTTTTACTCCTGAACTTATTTAGGCTTGCCATAACAAAGGGCTTGAATACTTATTGACTCAAGACATTTCAGCTTTTCATTTTCTATTATTATTATTTTTTTTTTAAATCTAAAAACATAATACCACTTTGACATTATGGGTATTGTGTGTAGGCCAGTGACACAAAATCTCAATTTAATCCATTTTAAATTCAGGCTGTAACACAACAACATTTGGAAAAAGTCAAGGGGCGTGAATACTTTCTGAAGGCACTGTAAAGCAAGCCAACATAAAGAAACAGTAGACAATGTAACTGAGTCAAGGGCCTGTGGTAGGAATAGACTGCTAAAATACAATGGCCAGAATATTACCATGGTCCATAAGAGCAGTATAAGATTGCTGAGGCTAGGAGAGCAGACAGAGTGTACTAAGTGCTGGGGGTTTAGAGAATAACTAACATATTCTATATACTAAACTGCAAACTGCAGGCCATACATCATAGATAGAACGACATCGGCAACGTGTATCGGAGGGCGTATGTATATGGGGTGTATAGCCCATTGCATTAAAATGTATATGGCCCGTAAGATTCTAAATGTAATTAGAAACTTGGGATTTACATATATTTATAGTGTGAGTGTGTGTGTGTGTGTGTGTTTGGTTTGACTATCCTTGTGGATACCAGATATCTTTACAAGGATAGTAAAACAAGGAAAATTCAGACACTTGGGGACATTTTGCCAGTCCGCACAAGGACTGGCAAAATGGCTTAGGGGTTAGGTTTAGGGTTAGGGTTAGAATTAGGGTTAGAATTAGGTTTAGGGGTTACAGTTGAGAGTTAGGCTTAGAGGTTTGGGGTTAGGCTTAGGTTAAGGGTTAGGTTTAGGTTTAGGATAAAAAAATATTGGGGTCCCCACAATGATAGTAAAACAAACAAATGTGCGTGCGAGTGTGTGTGTGATAAAAGGAAATGGCATCCCATGAACACCTTTGGCAATGGATTACATGGATTTTATAAAATGTGTTGTTTGGATCCTGGATGCTGATTGGTTGATAGCAGGGAGTTATAGCACCACAATCCTCGCATTCCACAGGTAATGCCTGTTAACAGTTCCATTAGATTCATCAATGCGCATCCACTGTCCCACAGCCCAAGCGAGTCAATTTAAGCAGAAAAAAGCGGCAAGACAATATTTCCCCATGCTTCTAGCCCAGCATTTGGTTTGGTACAGTGGGGGTTAATATAAGCCTTAATGTGTGCCTATCTGACCAGTGCAACATGTTGTATTTTTAATTTAATTTTATCTCCATCGTGCCATGCATATGAACTTGAATAGACTGACAGCTTCTCTGAGCCATGCGAATTCATTTATCAGGATCATTAAATCAAATCAAATCACATTTTATTTGTCACATGCGCCGAATACAACAGGTTGTAGACCTTACAGTGAAATGCTTACTTACAAGCCGTTAACCAACAACGCAGTTTTAAAAAAGAATACCAAAAAAAATCACTAAAAAATACAATATAAAATTATACGAAATAAAAGTAAGAAATAATTAAAGAGCAGCAGTAAAAATAACAATAGCGAGGCTATATACAGAGGGTACCGGTCAGTGAAGACACTTGCTAGTTGGTCAGCGCATGCTCGGAGTACACGTGCTGGTAATCCGTCTGGCCCTGCGGCCTTGTGAATGTTGACCTGTTTAAAAGGTCTTACTCACATCGGCTACGGAGAGCGTGATCACACAGCATGCTCTCATGCATGTTTCAGTGTTAATTGCCTCGAAGCGAGCATAGAAGTAATTTAGCTCATCTGGTAGGCTCGTGTCACTGGGCAGCTCGCGGCTGTGCTTCCCTTTGTGGTCTGTAATAGTTTGCAAGCCCTGACACATCTGACGAGCGTTGGAGCCGGTGTAGTACGATTCGATTTTAGTCCTGTATTGACTCTTTGCCTGTTTGATGGTTCGTCGGAGGGCATAGCGGGATTTCTTATAAGCTTCCGGGTTGGAGTCCTGTTCCTTCAAAGCGGCAGCTCTACCCTTTAGCTCAGTGTGGATGTTGCCTGTAATCCATGGCTTCTGGTTGGGGTATGTACGTACAGTCACTGTGGGAACGACGTCATCAATGCACTTATTGATGAAGCCAGTGACTGATGTGGTGTACTCCTCAATGCCATCGGAAGAATCTCGGAACATATTCCAGTCTGTGCTAGCAAAACAGTCCTGTAGCTTAGCATCTGCTTCATCTGACCACCTTTTTATTGACCGAGTCACTGGTGTTTCCTGCTTTAGTTTTTGCTTGTAAGCAGGAATCAGGAGGATATAATTAGGGTCAGATTTTCCAAATGGAGGGCGAGAGAGAGCTTTGTACGTGTCTCTGTGTGTGGAGTAAAGGTGGTCTAGAGTTTTAAAGTCCCCGGCCACTAGGAGCGCCGCCTCTGGATGAGCGTTTTCCTGTTTGCTTATGGCCGTATACAGGTCATTGAGTGCGGTCTTAGTGCCAGCATCGGTTTGTGGTGGTAAATAGACAGCTACGAAGAATATAGATGAAAACTCTGTTGGTAGATAGTGTGGTCTACAGCTACCTCAACTAGCCGGTGCCCCGGCACATTGACTCTGCACCGGTACCCCACTGTATATAGCCTCCCTACTGTTATTTTATTTTACTTCTGCTATTTTTTTCTCAACACTTTTTTGTAGTTGTTGTTGTTTTATTTTCCTTTTTTATTAAGAAATAAATGCATTGTTGGTTAAGGGCTGTAAGTAAGCATTTCACGGTATTGTCTACACCTGTTGTATTCGACCCATGTGGCAAATAAAATTTGATTTGATTTGATTTATCATGAGATACTCTCCCTCAGGCGAGCAAAACCTTGAGACTTCCTTAAATAGACAGCTATGAAGAATATAGATGAAAACTCTGTTGGTAGATAGTGTGGTCTACAGCTACCTCAACTAGCCGGTGCCCCCGCACATTGACTCTGCACCGGTACCCCACTGTATATAGCCTCCCTACTGTTATTTATTTTATATGAGATACTCTCCCTCAGGCGAGCATAACCTCGAGACTTCCTTAGATATTGTGCACCAGCTGTTGTTTACAAATATACATATACCGCCACCCCTTGTCTTACCAGAGGCTGCTGTTCTATCCTGCCGATACAGTGTATAACCCGCTAGTTATTCATGTCATCGTTCAGCCACGACTCGGTGAAACATAAGATGTTACAGTTTTGAATGTCTCGTTGGTAGGATATTCGTGCCTGTAGTTCGTCCATTTTATTATCAAGCGATTGTAAGTTGGCCAACAGTATCGATGGCAAAGGAAGATTAGCCACTCGTCGCCGGCTCCTTACCAAGCACCCCAATCTCCTTCCGCGATATCTCCTTTTCTTTCTACTGCAAATGACAGGGATGAGGGCCCTGTCGGGTGTCTGGAGCAAAACCCTCTCGTCCGACTCATAAAAGAAAAAGTAGTATTAGTCCAGTTCAAGGTGAGTAATCGCTGTTCTGATGTCCAGAAGCTCTTTTCGGTCATAAGAGACGGTAGCAACAACATTATGTACAAAATAAGTTACAAACAATGCGAAAAAACACACAAAATAGCACGGGTTGGTTAAGAATCCATAAAACAGTAGCCATCCCCTCCGGTGCCATCTTATCATTACAATGGATATATCAAAATAAATGGCAATATAGAATTGAAGGTAAAACAAATGAAAATGCACATAGTTTGCTGTCATTTCGGCTGCTTGATGTGATTGTGTGTTAGCTTTCCTTTAGTTGGCTAGCTAGCTAGCAAAGGAGAAATAACGTTAGCCTAGCTATCATCCGTAACTATATTATTGACTTGACAATCAGTTGGTTTCTGCATATGTATACATTATTTATCAAATCATTATTTGCTGAAGTTCTTGTTGCCTATTTATAAATTATTTATTAAATCATTATTTATTGAAGTTCTTGTCTCTCGTCATCATTGGAACTCTGCTAGCTAGCTAGATACCAATGATTTGTTTGGCATACTTTAGTAATGTGGAATGAATAGAATGAACGACTGGGTCAAAACATCCCAAAATAATTAACGACCAGCCTGTTTGGTTAGCAACTTCACAACCTCAGAACTAACAACAGGCTTTTGCCCGGACTATATCGTCTGGTGGAAGGATGAAATAAAACAAATGTAATAATTAAAATAAAGTTTTTAATAAAAACATATCGTTAATATTTTTTTAAAATGTTTTATAAAAGCAATAAGGCCCACAGACCTGGGGATTATTGTGTGATAACTCCCTCCTAAGGGCTGATAATCCCCGGGTTCTCATCATACCATATCAAAAAAAGTTTGTGCAAAAAGGGTCAACACAGATAGTCTGGGTAGCTATTTGGTTAACTAGTTAACTAACTATTTAGCAGTCTTATAGCTTGTGAGTAGAAGCTGTTCAAGTTCCTGTTAGTTTCAGACTATGGCCAATCTGATGTGTGTTAAAATGGGTTTTATATATGTGTAAATAAAATGCATGAGTCCTCTGGTGTCTCCCAGGATTCACATCATATCTGACATGATTTACGTATTTGACGCAGATATACCTGGTGGATATGCGGTGACTGACACTGATAAGGCAAACCCAATGGTGATATGGTAAGGGTAGGGCCTGGAGTTTCTCCTGACCATGTTACCTGACCAGGAACGTTTTTTCTTTTGGTCCTAGTTATAAGTTACAACTAGCCATCACTTCTCAATATTGGCCAGTAGACATAGACAGATTGACATTCAGAGAAGGTCAGAAGGAGAGAAGTCATCTTTAATGACCCTTAAGAGTAACTGTTATCACCCCAAACACACCCTTAACCTTTAACCCCACACCCTATCTATCACATGGGATGAAGCTGTCTGTAGAATCAAAACCAGGTATTTATCATTTTCTGAAGAATTACAAAGATAATTAACTGTAAAGAAGGACAATGCGATTGTTCAAAGCAGAAAGTGCCTTTGAGATCACTAGCACAACAGAAACACCACACATCCTCGGAGTCAGAGCAACTTTTTTTATGGGAATTTATAGTTTAAAAGTCACGGTGATGACATCATGACATTATTTGCGGGGTCCTGTGGAGGACGAGGGGCCTCTGGGTAGGGGTGTGACTCCTGGACCTATGCACCCCTCTGTCAGCACCTTCCAATCTCTCTCTCTCACTGGACGGAGAGAATTTAGGGAGGAATAAAATAATGGAGGGATGAGACTGGGGGCGTTTTCTGAAGGAATAAAAGGAAGGATTGTAGGACTCTGGACTGGAGCACTCCTAGTCTGCTCTCCAAAGCTCTTGCTGAAGAGTTCCTCCCCTGAAAAGCCCACTGGACTGGTCATTAATCATGTCCATTCTGTCTGTGTCAGGGTCTTGACTCTGCACTCTCCACTTTGCACCAAAGACACAACATCTCCACAACTTCCTAACCCAATACAGGCCTACATCCAAAATGTCTGAACCAGAAATATACAATATTCACATAACACTCAGCGACCCAATACAACCTCTAACCCAACATACCAGAAGCCCAATATCAGCCCTCTTCACAAACCCCATTATCAGTTCCCTACATCAAACACACTACATTCCTATCCGTAGAAGACAGCGATGTTGAGAGAGCTGTTGAGAGAGATGAGATAGAAAAAGCATAGAGATAGTTGGACAGTGAGAGACTTCTATGCGGCTACTGCTGGCAATCTGCCTCTCTGTGTGTCATGCGATGTCTGGCTGTATTCAATAGAGGGCACGCCAGCAGGTAGAGGAGAAAATCCACAGCTTTATGGACACAAAATAACATTACTGTGTGAATTCTGTTGCTCATTAGTGAGTATTACAACACTGCAGAACAATCACAGGTAATCAACACAGCTAATACGATGTCAACAGATATTCGATAATGATTGTCCTTTTCGTTTAAAGATACATTAGGGTGGAGAAGAGGGGAGAGCAGGTGTGTGTATAGGAACATGCTCACTGGCACACAGACACACACTATGCCAAAGCCAACGCCCAACGGGCAGGCTGTCACCATGGCAACGCCACAGCCGGTGTTTCTCTGGCTCGTACCGGCGGCTCGGCTCCTGTTTGAACGGCCCGGCCAACGACAGACGTGCCGGCTACTGGGAAATCTGGTCTACCAGCAGGGCGAAAAGGGTGCTTGTGTGTGTGTGTGCAAGTGTTTGTTTGTTCATTTGTGCATGCTTGTGTCAGTGTGTGTATCCACACTGTGTGTGTGCACAACATCAAGGGACCCATATCAGCTTTCAACTCCAGCTCCCCCTAATAACCAGTGAGCGTTGGCACGGTCTTATCACGTCGGGCCCATTTCATTTCCAGGAAGATGGGGCATTGTGTCAAGCCTATAGGTGTAGAGTTCAGATGTAGAGAGAGGGCCAAAGGAGAGTGGACCGTAGCAGCATTGGTATTCATTGGTATTCCAGCAGCGTACAATGCCACTCCAGCTCTGGCGAAGAGGTAGAGAGGCAGAGAGAGAAGCCCCCCTGCTAACATATCGCTACTCAGCAAGCAGTAACATGTGCTCGCTGCCTCCCTCTACAATCTACACTGTAATCAGACCCAAGCTAGGAACTCACCTGGCTCCTTTTCCTTCTAGTGCTTACTGCCAAGAGGAGAGGAGAGGAGAGGAGAGGAGAGGAGAGGAGAGGAGAGGAGAGGAGAGGAGAGGAGAGGAGAGGAGAGGAGAGGAGAGGAGAGGCAGTCATACAGTATGTTTCCTGTGGATCAAGGATTTCATTGGCACAGTGTCTTTAATAACACTCTACTAATAAACTCTGAATCTCCCATCCATCTGCACTCACAGATGGCCAAGATCAATAGAAGGCAGATATCATCCCCGCATTCCCATTTTAAAGGCCCTTTAAACTTCTGCCTCTGTTCCACAGTATGGCCCTAACACTCTCCGCCAACTTTGCCTGTGAATGTGATTATTTTAAATCCAGATCCTCTCCCCTCCTCTCTTCTCCCGTCCTCCCCTCCTCTCCTCTCCCCTCCTCTCTTCTCCCGTCCTCCCCTCCTCTCCTCTCCCCTCCTCTCTTCTCCCGTCCTCCCCTCCTCTCCTCTCCCCTCCTCTCTTCTGCCGTCCTCCCCTCCTCTTCTCTCCCCTCCTCTCTTCTCCAGTCCTCCCCTCCTCTCCTCTCCTCTCCTCTTATCTCCCTTCCTTTCCCCTCCTCTCCACCTCCTCTCCCCTCTTCTCTCCCCTCTCCAATCACCATATTGTTAATGTTGATATTGGCATGACAAAGACTTGATACAAGACAATAAGATAGTGTCACAAAAGAAACAGTACAGTAATGTACAGACCATGTCAATTACCCATAATACCTTTAGATTTCATCATGTGAGGGGATTAAAGTATACTATATGTTCCAAGCTTTTCCTCTCCTCCCTCTCCTCCCTTCTTCCAGAGGCCATTACGTCCTTACTCTTCTTCCTCTCGTCTGTCTCAGCACTTGTGTCTTTTAAAAAGGCTTCAGCTCATTAACTTCATGGGCCGATCAATTAATCATTAGCAGTTAGCTAAAGATCTTGCTCTTTTTTTCACCAGCTACCCCGCTGCACTTCTCTTGAACAATGATGTTTCAAACGTTTACGACGCTCCCGCCTTTATTTTCACTGCTGATCATTTTAATAAAGAGCATTTAAACCTAATGAATCAATAGAATGAATGATTCAATGATAAATCACCTTGTTCAGGGAATTGGAGGAAAGAAGGGTACCACTTAATGTAAAGGTATATAACATCAATATATCACAGCTAAGGGTCTCTTATGGTTTACAGTGCTTCATGGCTGTATATAACATGCTATGAACATGTTTATGAGGCATTATAAGACATCATAAGAAGCTGCTTTATGTGTTAGCCTACTAAAATAAGTGCCTGTAGCTGTGATAATACCTGTCATTTAGAGCACTGTAAGCCAACATGTCAGTCTACGCCAAGTTAGAGACACACACAGCAACAAGGAAATACTGAAATGAGTGGGTAAGTGCTGTGAAAAACCTACTTTCCATGTACATTAAAGGCAGCACCTCTATACGCTCAAAGGAAACCTCTGGCTTTCGAAATGCTTTGATTAAACAAAGCACAAAGACTTTTGGTGTTGAATAATGCAGTAAACAGAAGTAGTTTACAGAGTACAGGCCAGTGTTACGGTGGTGTCCTTATTGGTTAGATGAGAAGCTCATAACAGATGAATAGTAATCCACCTGAGCTGGATAGATAGTTCTAGAAAGAAGGTCTATGACCGCTCACTGTTTGCTGTTCCTTAATGAGATATTTGTAAGATATTGTAATGTATGCATCATAATGCATTATACCTGGATGCTTTAAGTAAAGTTTCTTCCAACATGGACTGTATTTCTGACAAAAAAATCACTGGTTGAAACATTAAACTATGACTAGACATTAAAACAGTGAGAGGACAATTTCACTATTTTCAAAGTCAAGCGGAGGTGTCACAGGTGGGGTCACGTCTACTACCCATAATCCACCATCACGTCAGAGGGCTCTCTGGGGCTCTGTGACATTTTCACACACGGCACAGAGACTGTCAACCAGAGGTGAGGACCCAGGGAGTCATGGGTAAAGGGGAAAAACTAGAAGAGACGAAAAGCAGAAGTCTGGTCGTTTGACATGTCTAACTGGTAGGGGAAAGCCTGTACTGAGGCTGTAGTAGACTCTAGCCCCAGTATCAGAAAGCAGCCACTCTCAGCCACTCTTAACTTTAGATGTCACTCAGGGAGTCTCCATAGGGACTATCTTTAACTACTACCTCCTGGAGTGAGTCACCCATGACCTCACCTGCCCTCACAGTAGAACAGCCATGGCGTCATCAGTCTCTCAGGGAGACAGCAATGACATGATTGATGACATCAATGATGATTTAATTGATGACATTGTCTAGCATTCAGCTCATGACTCAGCTTTGATGTTATGGCCT
>NC_059205.1:43878643-44001143 GCF_020615455.1 Coregonus clupeaformis
TGTTGCTCAATGATAAACTGATACCCAGGGACATGGCACACATGCTTGGAGCACTACAGGGCATCTACAGTACACATGATGTACGCACATTCACACAAACGCACACACACACCCCCACCCACACACCCCCACCCACACACCCACACCCACACACCCACACACACACACACACCCCCACACACACCCACACCCACACACCCACACACATACACACACACTTCATATGGTGAGAACTCTTATGGCAGCAGTGGAAGAAAAAAACATTTGCATTCCATGAATGCACCATTTAGATCTAATCTCAAGACTGGAACTCTTGAAATAGGGTCATAAAATATGAACACTAGAAGAACAATAGCACACTACTTTGGTGGGGTCAGAATATGTGTACCAACTTTGGTATCTTTAACATTTGAAAAGAGTGAGTATAGGGCCCTATAGTTTATTTTGCCTAATCCAATTCCGTTTAGTTTTTTTCCCCAAATTCTGTTTTCTCCGTTTAGTTTTTCCAGGTTTCAGTTTTTTCCCTGTTTTATCTCTATGTGGTAGAGAAAAAGAGCTGGAATAAGATACAAAGTGTCTGAGTAATTTCCGTGGTGCATCCACACACCATACTGTAGACCTTTAGTCGGCACTGAGTCGGCACCCCAACCATCTGGTCTTTTCACACACAAACACACAATCAGTATCCACAGCGAGCCATCACCCACAGCGCTGTGACCTGAAAATGACCGTCAGACACATGCTATACACACACGTACACCTTCACACACCTACACACACACCCAAGCATAGCAGCAACCCACTGTGTGACCTGAGAGTGACCGTCATAAGCATGCTACACACACACACAGTGCCATCACACACACACACACACCATACTGTGACCTGACCTGCCAGTGACACGCAGATCACACATGTGGATACACACACCTACATACACAGAAACAACCGCATGCATATGACTGAGAACACGTTAACATGTTTGCTCTCACATACCAAGAAACACGCATATGTAAAGCATGTACACGAAACACGCAAACTGATAGAATATAGATGCAGTGAGACTCACACACGGAAACACACTTGCATGTACATACTGCTATTTGTACCTTCGGTAACACTTTATTTGGATAGTCCCAGATGGTTTGTAGATGGTTTGTAGATGTTAAATAACTGTCAACAACATTTTAACTAACTATCCTAACCCTAGCCCTAACCTTAATCCTTATCCTAACCCTTACCCTAACCCTAACATGCTGACCCCACTGCCCACGTTGCGTGCGCGAGCATTGCAAAATACATTTACACATACAAGTTATTCAATAATTTCATCCAAACTGCTCAGGCGCTAAAATGTAACATGGTTCTGTTTTTGACGCGCTGCAAGTCCCGCCTCTCCCATCTCCTCATTGATTTTTAGGAGCATATACCCACGTGGTTCATTGAAAGATGAACTGAGGTCCACACTTCAGTCCAGTTGGTGGTGGTAATGCACCTTAAAGTTGGTTGCCAACCGCCATATAAAGTATTTTAAAAACTCAAATACACTACAAGTTTGCATTTCCTGCTTTGCAGGACAATTCCCAGCAACAAAAGCGTGATCAAATTAAGATCCTACAACTGTATGGGTACACTCGCAATGGCCGCCAGTCCACCCATTATGCCATAATTGACTTGATTCATTCTATTTCATAAAAAAATATGATATTATTATTTTATTGTATTTTTTGGTATTTGAACGGTTATTACGGAGACCGTCACTACCGTCATCCAAAATTCCATGACTGTCACAGCCCTAACACACACACACACACATCCTGAAAAACAACAGGCACACACACCTGTGTGCACATTAACACTTATAAGCACACACAAACACAACCACACACACCCTGACGTAAACACATCACACACACATATAAAGACCTGCACACACTTTTTCCCCCGACCAGGACATATTTGATTATCAGAGATTTTTCCTTGGCGCCGTCTCAGCGGTGCTAGATTAAATGCCATTCCCACTTTAACACAGATGGCTCCAAAATAAATCATATCACACATACACACACACACACACACACACACACACACACACACACACACACACACACACACACAAACACTCACAAACACAAAAGCACACACACAAACACGCACGAATGAACACACACACACACACACACACACACCGGTCCACACTGCTCCACACACACACTCACACACGGCCCCCTCCCACAGCCCCCTCCCCCAGCCCCCTCCCACAGTCCCCTCCCACAGTCCCCTCCCCCAGCCCCCTCCCCCAGCCCCCAGCCCCCAGTCCCCTCCCCCAGCCCCCTCCCCCAGCCCCCAGCCCCACGCACACTTTGTCTATCTCTCACTCTTTTACACGTGCAAACACACACTAAAATACCTGTACGCTTGAATGGGTCTGTTCTTTGTATTTCAATCACTGAATCGATGGTGGGTCTAAATTTATTATAGCTGGGCCGGGCCAGAGATGTTCCCCCTGGCTAGCTGCCCCTGGCTTTCCTGGCTGGGGCTATTGATCCAAGCTCCTAGAGCCAATTGCTTTCACACTGAATTAAGGTGTTATGGGGCAGTGAGCAGTGAGCAGTGAGCAGTGAGCAGTGAGCAGTGTGTGTGTGTGTGTGTGTGTGTGTGTGTGTTTGTGTGTGTGTGGGTGTGTGTGTGTGTGTTTGTACAGAGACTGAGTGATAGGCTTTACTGCACAGGGGCTTACAGCCTGCATGATACAACCAGGATGGGGTCAGGCCAAGCACATTACTAATCACATTAATGCTCCCAGGCAATAGGTCACACAAACAAAAACACACACACAGACACACACACACTTGATAGCACACACGAACACAACCACACACACGAAAACAAGCACACACATACACAAACTCTATTGCACGCACACACACACACACACACACACACACACACACACACACACACACACACACACACATACACACACACACACACACACACACACACACACACTGCTAACCTACAATCCTGCAGATCAAGGGGTGCAAGCTTAGATCATTTGACCCCAGCATTCGTTACTGGGGCAACCACTTTCAGTTCAAAGCTTCACTTGTACACATGGTAAACGTTGCTGGAAAGTATATTGCTCCATGGCTCCAATATCAGAAAGACACACATACAGTATATGCTCTAGTTGCCCCACTATACTGGATTCTGATTGGAAATACATTAACTTTCAACACACAAACACTCTATGTATGTCTCACAGCTAGATCCCATAGGGAAAATGTGCTATATTAACGAGGCAAGACGCAGCCATGCTGTTTAGTGTCAAATTTAATAACAGAATGAATTGACATGTGCATTCCCATAATGCACTTTTACTTTTATATGGTATGGCAACCTGCACGTACTAATATTGCTATTCACTGTAATATGCAATACTATAATTACCATGTAGTTATTATAGGCTAATACACTACAGAAAATGTTGTAACAAATGTAAGCCACTTCTCCCTCCTTTTCCTCCTCCTGCTCTCCTTCCTCTCTCATCTTACGGCAGTGTTCCCCCTCTCCACGCCACAATTAGCCCTCAGCCTGGGTGCTCCACATGGAGGGCAGGAGGACGAGGCGAGGAGTGGAGGGGTAGAGAGAACGTCCAGCCCCAGACAGCCCCAGACAGCCTCTGTTGTCAAGCAGAGATTTCCCTGTCAAATCACTCACATCCAAACGTTTTCCTTTCCATTTTAAGATTAGAGCTAGGAGGGGTGGGAGTCAGGGGTGGGGGGTTGAAGGAGGGCTAGGGAGACAGTCAGGAGGTGAAAGGGACCAGAGGAGAGATGGGCCAGAAAGAGGTTTAAAGGGGTGGGGGTGGGAAGAAGGCCCTTTCTTTAAGTGGACAGGTTGGCGTTCTCAGAGGGCGCTAGCAATTCAGAAAGCATTGGGCTATTGAGCAGCACACTGACTGGGAGGGTCAGAGAAGCAGCCTGAACTACCTTAACTACCTATTGTTGCTCTGCTATACCGATGCTGGGTAGAACATGGGAGAGAGGGGGAAGACGGGAAATAGGGAAGAGAGGAGGAGAGGGAGAGGGAGAAGAGGAGGAGATTTGCGAGCCTATTATATGTCAAACAGTGGGTGTGAAACACACACACACACCTTTTAAAAAGGGGTACTCTAATCATGTTTGCAAGTCTGAGTCATGTGACATGACGCCAGTAGACTCAGCCAGAGTCGTGAGGCTAAATAGAAAGTGAACAGCCATTGTGTGCAGTAAGATAAAGGTTAAGGTGTGTCTGTCTGTGTGTGTGTGTGTGTCTTTGTGTGTGTGTGAGTGTGTTTATTTCCCATTGTATTTGACTATGCTTCACACGACACTGACACAAAAGCAATGCCTCTGTACAACAACCAATCCAACCTCCAGAGAGAAAACTCTAGACAGCAAACTTGTCAAATGGCCATCTAGGACTTAAATTAATCAGACATCATTCTCCACTGATCTAACTCTCCCTGGAGTAATACAATCCGATATTAATAAGACATCATTATCCACTGATCTAACTATCCCTGGAGTAATACAATCTGATATTATTCAGACATCATTATCCACTGATCTAAGTATCCCTGGAGTAATACAATCTGATATGACATTTTCTTTCAAAAATGCCAGTTTTTAATCCTTCAAATGATTCCACGCCTACAAAATGGCTTAAGAAAGAAATGCCCTTTATTTTTGTCCGGTTGAAACTTGGCTGATTCACTTGTCTTTGTCAGAGGATAACACCTAAAAACTTTGTTTTTAGTCAAAACCCATCCCTCAGCAACAAGAGCGGCTGGTCAAAATCTACCATGCTCCCTTTCCATAATTTGGGCAGCATTTCTCTACACTCTTAGAAAAATGTGTTCCAAAAGGGTTATTCGGCTGTCCCCATAGGAAACCCTTTTTGGTTCCAGGTAAAACCCTTTTGGGTTCCATGTAGAACCCTCTGTGGAAAGGGTTCTTCAAAGGGTTATTCTATGGAGACAGCCGAAGAACCCTTTTAGGTTCTAGATAGCACCTTAAAGGATTTCACTCTGACAATGTAGCTACCTTCAGAACATTTTTGTCCACTCTATCACTGCTTGTCAGACAGACAGAAGTGAAAGAGGTGTCAAATAGCCTCTGACAGGTAAGAGCAAAGTGTACTGGGTCTAACACAGGAGAATAGGTGTAAGTCTACTCTGGTGTAAATCACCAGTAGAGAAAATAGGATGTCTGAGAGCATAGCTGACTTGATTAGGTTCTATCTGACTGACAGACAGACAGACAGACTGGAGCTCTCGTTAAAGTTGTGTTGCACCAACAGACGTAGCTTTGGAAAACAGACTTTCTGTTCCAAACACACACACACACACTTTGACTGGCAGTCTTGCGGCTATGCTAATTCCTGTGTGCCCCTGAAAAGCTGCTGTCTGCCAGTCAGTGTGGGAACCCTATAAACAAAGTCAGCACAAAGACAGTCAAAGACCACAAAGTGCTCAAAGAGAGGATCAATCCGTCTCTCCCTCTCCTTTTCCTCCTCCTCTCCTCCTCATCCCGCGCTCAGAGTCAAGGCAATTCAACATTCCAGCCCTGTCTTTTCCGGCGGGAGTTCTCTGAAGGCAGCCCCAGCACGGGGTCCTTGGCCAGGGCTCTGGTCAATACTATGACAGTGGGACGTGAATGGCCGTTTCAGCTTCATACACTGGTTGTCTGTGTGTGTGTGTGTGTGTGTGGGACTGTGTTTCTGTCTGTCAGTCTGTGTGTTTGTGTGTCTGTCTGCCTGTCTGTATGTCTTCCTGCCTCTCTGACTGCCTGTATGTCTGTCTGTCTGTCTGCCTGTCCATCTCTCTGTCTTTCTACCTCCACCACTGAATCTACTCTTAAGCGAATACTAAAGATATACTCATTATCCATTAAAGAAACAGTGTGCCGTCACCCAGAAACCTAAGGGCCAGGTTTACTGTCAACAGGATTGTGCAATTACACAGCCTAACCACATACACATAGTTAGCACTTTCTGCTTGAGGAGAAGGCGCCTTAATTGCTGTATAATTACATATTGTACCACAATACATAGAGGGTTGAGGTTGTGTTGGATATGACTCCGACAATTAGTGTAGGGGGAACAAGTTGGTCCGGGATTACTGTCGGTGTCATGACATGAATTATATGGATGTAATTCTTCACTCTGTGGGTAATCACACAGGCTAAAGGAGCATGAAGTAGAACTATGGTGAAGCCTATAGAGCTTTAGCCTACATGGGAATTACAGCAAACACAATTACATGGGGAAATTGAGCACATGTAAAGTTCAAGCTGTGCTGATTGGGAGTGTGTGTGTGTGTGTCTGTGTGTGTGTGTGTGTGTGTGTCTCCTGTGGAACAACTAGATAACGCCCCCAAAAGCCCCTCAATAGCCTCTGTAGAGCAGGCTAGAGAAGAAAGGACTTATAGTGATTTACAGACTTACTTCCTAAGCCAAAGGGAAATTAGCTCCACTCAGGGCTAATATAACATATTGGCTTAGTAACACGAAGTGGGATGAATTTGAGAAGAGGAATATTGATAGAGACGGTTGAAAGGTGGAGTGAAAAAACGAAAGAGAGATTGGAGGAATTCTTTTTTTCTCTCTCTCTTTATGACCAAGGGGCATTCCACCCCTTTCTGCCTAACTAATAGCAACGGTTCTGGGGACAAACGTTAGACAGAACGGATAAATGGGGGCGCATCAGAGTGAGGTGTGTAGCGTGAGGGGTGAAGGGGGTGTGAGGCTACAACGAGAGGGTAAGGTCTCTCTCTGTGGCCACTCTATTGGCCCTCTTCATCCTGGGTCTTTGTGTTTGCCAACAGGGGTGACAATGGGGGTGACAACGGCGGTGACAACAGGGGTGACAACAAGGGCACTGGAGGCAAAGTAACCAGAGCCCCAGCCATCTGGAGCAGCTTTGGGGTCCTTTGCGTCCCCCTGTCCACCCACCCCTGTCCCCTCTCTCTCTCTCTGACTGGCCCCTTGAGCCATTGTCCCCCAGACAGCACACAGTCACCGTCGGCTAATTAGGAGTAGCAGGACAAGGACAGCGGGAGAGGGATGGGACAAGGCCATGGACATAGAGAGAGGGGTTAGAAAGAGGGGTAAGAGTGAGAAAGAGTAAGGGGCTAAGAGTGTGTAAGATAGGTGAAAGATGGGAAAAGAATAATGAGGGTAAGAGACCAGGGGGTAGGAGAGGTTAGGGCTGAGAGAGGGTAAGAGGGAGATACGAGGGGAGTAGCTGAGAGTCCAGAGAGCATGTGAGAATGAAAGGGACAAGGCATTAGTCAAGTTGAGAACGGACTCCAGACTAAGTGAGAAGCTTTAAAAGCAGGGAAAAAGGTGAAGCCTTTGTGCTGGGTCCAGCAAAGGGATGATGATTGCAGTGAGGGACAGTGGAGATGGACTGGTCAAATATAGGCTCAGTTGGACAGGGAGAGAGCCATAGAGTAGGGTCTGGGTATGAATGGGAAACGGGTCTAACGAAGTGGGGGTCAAGTTTTGGCTTCCGCAAGGTTCATGAACTATGTGCTGTCTTGAGAAAGTTGGATGAGGCGAGTAGAAGTGAAAGAAGGAGAGGAAGAGTAAAAAGGGACAGAGAAAAAATAGCCATATTGAGATTAATAAATGGAGGTTAGGGAGTCAGAGAAGAAGAGGGGAAACATGACAGAGAAAAAGAGAGTGAGAGAGTGAAAGAAAACTGATAGAGGAGGATCACTCTATCCATAGAGTATGACAACAACTCCATATGTGGTTTCTCTTTATTGTGTCAGAGTGGAGGTGCAGGATTCATGTGTGCATCATTAGAGACTGTCCTTGTCACGTTCGCTGACTGAAGCGGACCAAGGCGCAGCGTGATAAGCGTACATTCTTTATTTAGTACACACACGAACCAAAACAACAAACGAAACGATATGTGAAGTCCTAGGTTATACACAAAACCTTACGGAACAAGATCCCACAATAAACTAGTGAAAACAGGCTGCCTATGTATGGTCCCCAATCAGAGACAACGAGCTACAGCTGCCTCTGATTGGGAACCACCCTGGCCAACATAGATCTAGACGATCTAGAACGAAAACATAGAAAATGTAACAGAAATTCCACACCCTGGCTCAACCTTTAAGAGTCCCCCGAGCCAGGGCGTGACAGTACCCCCCCCCCAAAGGCGCGGACTGCGACCGCGCCACACCAACACAACGGGGTAGGGGCCGGGTGGGCATTCCGCCTCGGAGGCGGATCCGGCTCCGGGCGTGACCACCACTCTGTCTACCCCCCGTAGCGCCCCTGGTCTGGTCTGGCCCCGCTGGCCGGAGCTGGACTGGACACCGGTGGAGCGGATTGCTCTGGCTCCGGTGTGGAGCAGCTGATCAGGCACGGACCTGGAGCTAACACAACCCGTCCTGGCTGAATGCCTATTTCCACACAATCTGTGTGAGGCATCAGCACAGGACGTACAGGGCTGTGCACTCGTACTGGCACCACAGCACGTGGCACTGGCGCAGGATATCCGGGACCGAGGAGGGGTACTGGAGGCCACGAGCGTTGAGCCGGCACACTCCGTCCTGGCTGCATGCCCACCTTAGCACGACACGTGCGTGGTGCTAGCACAGGACGTGCAGGACTGTGCCGGAACACTCGCGGCACAGTACGTGGCTCCGCATAACACGGAACCTGCCCAGTCTCACGCTGCCTAGCCTGAGTACGGGGAGTTGGCTCTGCTCTACCTCTAGGCTCCGCCAACCACCCTTCCAGCCCCCCAAACCTGGTGGCCTCCTCTCCTAGTCCGCCGATTCGTCCTGTAGCTGCCTCCAGCAGCCCCGTCGACCACGCCGTGTGCCCCCCCCAAAAAATTACTTGGGGTTGCCTCTCGCGTGTCTGTCGTCGGCACGGTTGGCGCCGTTTCTCCTCTCCTGCCTGGGCATTTACTTTTGCCCATGGCCCTCTGCCCGCGAATATGTCTTCCCATGACCACCATTCGCCCACCTGGGACATCGCCAACTTCTCCTCCTGGGCACGCTGCTTGGTCCTCTGGTGGTGGGATCTTCTGTCACGTTCGCTGACTGAAGCGGACCAAGGCGCAGCGTGATAAGCGTACATTCTTTATTTAGTACACACACGAACCAAAACAACAAACGAAACGATACGTGAAGTCCTAGGTTATACACAAAACCTTACGGAACAAGATCCCACAATAAACTAGTGAAAACAGGCTGCCTAAGTATGGTCCCCAATCAGAGACAACGAGCTACAGCTGCCTCTGATTGGGAACCACCCTGGCCAACATAGATCTAGACGATCTAGAATGAAAACATAGAAAATGTAACAGAAATTCCACACCCTGGCTCAACCTTTAAGAGTCCCCCGAGCCAGGGTGTGACAGTCCTGGCATTAGAGAGCTGTGTGTGTGTGTGTGTGTGTGTGTCTCTGTCTGGGGCTCAATTCTCTCGCTTTGTTTGGGTCACACTCTTTCACTGCTGCCCTCGGCGCTTCCTCTATTCAGCCTATTGAGGGCCTTTTGTCTCTTTCAGTCTTTCTCTCTTCTTTCATTCTCTCTTCCGTCCTTTCTCTCTCTTTCTCCTTTTCTCCCATTTTCCGTGTCGCCATTGCTTTTCTGTAGCTCAGTAATGGGGAGAGTAGAGGTAGAGTCAAAAGGCTTTTTAATTGGGTTTCAAGGTGGCCTGGCTGAGAGCAGAGACCCCTGTTAAAAGCATGCTGTACACACAGATAGAGAGAGAGAGAGAGAGAGAGAGAGAGAGAGAAAGAGAGAGAGCGAGCGAGCGAGCACAGTGTGAAAGTCCATGTGCAGCAACACAGAAAAGGGTGTTCAAAATCAGATACTGAGTGTGTGTGGGGGGTGGGGGGCATGCATGATTCTCACTCTGTCTGTGTGTTCGTGTTTCTCCAAATGTGACTAGTTTCAGGAAACTAGGCGTATGTCGCGCCTCACTACTTTACAGGACAGGCATTTGAACGTAAACATTCTTTTTTTCATCAAAATGCTTTTTTGGCAGAAATGCCTTCTGGAACATATGAACTTTAATGTGCCTTAATAACAAACTTGTATGCCATCTGTAAATACAAATACAATTGTTAAATTACGCCATCTATTGTATTTCATGAACATGTGTACATTAGATAGTAGTGACCCATCCACTTAGCTAGATGTGGCTGGGGGGTGGATATAGCATTTCCTTCACGTGACCCATCAATGTAGAAAAGTGTGTCGGGTAAGCGTAATCTAACCAGAGACAGTAATGTGAAGAACAACATGACCTGCACCAAAGTCAGATTAGGATATAGGCCAAGGACTAGATAGTGTATTTTTACCTGGAGTGTTTCCTCATTGTAGGCTACTACTTTTACCACTTTTAGTCTTGAAATCTTTGGTTGTTTACTAAACTACTCACTCTGTTTAGCACATGGCCTCACATGTGAATCCTTAATAGATTTGTGTGTATTGGGTATATGTTGTGAAATTGTTAGATATTACTTGCTAGATATTACTGCACTGTCGGAGCTAGAAGCACAAGCAATAACATCTGCTAAACACGCGTATGTGACAAATAACATTTGATTTGATTTGATTTAAAAAGTGTTTTATCCAATGTAAAAAACACAATTTCAAATGATGCTACATAAGACCGAATCGAGGTGGTCAGTCACGAATTAACTAGTCTGTGGAAGAGAAATGCACAGGGCTAAATGGGTTGTAATTGCCTCTAATGGCCTGCCAACACACTGTTAGGGACCTGACTGCCAGCTTGTCTCAACAGCAGTAAACCAGGACCGTATTGGACAAACATCTGATCACAGTAAATGCCTAAGGTACAGTGGGGAAAAAAAGTATTTAGTCAGCCACCAATTGTGCAAGTTCTCCCACTTAAAAAGATGAGAGAGGCCTGTAATTTTCATCATAGGTACACGTCAACTATGACAGACAAATTGAGAAAAAAAATCCAGAAAATCACATTGTAGGATTTTTAATAAATTTATTTGCAAATTATGGTGGAAAATAAGTATTTGGTCACCTACAAACAAGCAAGATTTCTGGCTCTCACAGACCTGTAACTTCTTCTTTAAGAGGCTCCTCTGTCCTCCACTCGTTACCTGTATTAATGGCACCTGTTTGAACTTGTTATCAGTATAAAAGACACCTGTCCACAACCTCAAACAGTCACACTCCAAACTCCACTATGGCCAAGACCAAAGAGCTGTCAAAGGACACCAGAAACAAAATTGTAGACCTGCACCAGGCTGGGAAGACTGAATCTGCAATAGGTAAGCAGCTTGGTTTGAAGAAATCAACTGTGGGAGCAATTATTAGGAAATGGAAGACATACAAGACCACTGATAATCTCCCTCGATCTGGGGCTCCACGCAAGATCTCACCCCGTGGGGTCAAAATGATCACAAGAACGGTGAGCAAAAATCCCAGAACCACACGGGGGGACCTAATGAATGACCTGCAGAGAGCTGGGACCAAAGTAACAAAGCCTACCATCAGTAACACACTACGCCGCCAGGGACTCAAATCCTGCAGTGCCAGACGTGTCCCCCTGCTTAAGCCAGTACATGTCCAGGCCCGTCTGAAGTTTGCTAGAGTGCATTTGGATGATCCAGAAGAGGATTGGGAGAATGTCATATGGTCAGATGAAACCAAAATATAACTTTTTGGTAAAAACTCAACTCGTCGTGTTTGGAGGACAAAGAATGCTGAGTTGCATCCAAAGAACACCATACCTACTGTGAAGCATGGGGGTGGAAACATCATGCTTTGGGGCTGTTTTTCTGCAAAGGGACCAGGACGACTGATCCGTATAAAGGAAAGAATGAATGGGGCCATGTATCGTGAGATTTTGAGTGAAAACCTCCTTCCATCAGCAAGGGCATTGAAGATGAAACGTGGCTGGGTCTTTCAGCATGACAATGATCCCAAACACACTGCCCGGGCAACGAAGGAATGGCTTCGTAAGAAGCCTTTGAAGGTCCTGGAGTGGCCTAGCCAGTCTCCAGATCTCAACCCCATAGAAAATCTTTGGAGGGAGTTGAAAGTCCGTGTTGCCCAGCGACAGCCCCAAAACATCACTGCTCTAGAGGAGATCTGCATGGAGGAATGGGCCAAAATACCAGCAACAGTGTGTGAAAACCTTGTGAAGACTTACAGAAAATGTTTGACCTGTGTCATTGCCAACAAAGGGTATATAACAAAGTATTGAGAAACTTTTGTTATTGACCAAATACTTATTTCCCACCATAATTTACAAATACATTCATAAAAAATCCTACAATGTGATTTTCTGGATATTTTTTTCTCATTTTGTCTGTCATAGTTGACGTGTACCTATGATGAAAATTACAGGCCTCTCTCATCTTTTTAAGTGGGAGAACTTGCACAATTGGTGGCTGACTAAATACTTTTTTCCACCACTGTATATACCACAAACATCTGACAGAGTAAGAGAGAGAAACACAATAAGAAATAGTAACAGAAAGCCAGAACCTCAAGCACTCCTCTCCCCTCTTTTCTTCCCTCATCTACTGTCCTCTCCCCTTCTCTCCTCTTCTCTCCTCTCTTCTCCTCTATTTTCCTCTCCTTTCCTGTCCTCTCCTGTCCTCTCCTCTATTTTCCTCTTCTCTTATCTCCTCTCCTCTCCTTTCCTCCCCTCTCCCAGGCCCATGATACCAGCCATTATACAGGAATAAGGCAGCCATGATGTATCGGTACTTACGCCTGCGGAGACACACTCGCTCGATGGGCCGTGAATCTCCCGTCACCAGCGTTAGACAGCCGAACGTTGAATAAAGTTATTTGAATATTTGTAATATTAATGTGCCGATGTGTCAAGAGCCAGCTGATGCTGAACAGAGAGGGAAAATAAGAGAGGATGCACATCATCCATATTCCATATTCACAGAATATAGTTGAAAAAACGACTGGATGGATTGATTGATGGATGGATGGTTGGACGAACGGATGGATGTCTGGGCAAACAAATGAATACATGTATTAATGGATAGATACTGTCACGGTTCAGACAGACGACAAGAGGACCACAATTGCGTCACACCAGAAAGTTTATTAAAACTTAAGGGAAAAGGGAAGTAGGGAGTGAGTGAAGGCTCCAGGGGTTATCCCGTCCAATGTGCTGGGTCTGTGCCCCCCCCCAGTGGCAGCGATGCGTCCGATGACGCCGGTGGTTGGTGGTCCAGAAGTCCTGGGGGAGGAAACACAGACACAACGGGGCGGATGAAACAAGGCAGAAGTACAGTTCAAGGGAAATCCAAATACGTTGTAGCAAGGCAGAAGGCTGGTCAGAGTTACCGGGGTCGAAGAGTAGTCAGGAGTCGTAATGGCAGAAAGCAGGTCTGGTTTTCCTGGGGCAGAAGAGTATGCAAGAATCAGGCAGGTCCGGGGTCACAAAACAAGGGTGAGCCAGAAGCGCGAGCACACAGGTTCCGGGTGTGAGCCTTGCAGACGATCTGACAAAGGAGAGCTGAAAGACAGGACTTTAAATACTGGGAGAGGTTAGTGGGTAATGCAGCGCAGCTGGCAGAGTAATTAGAGCCGAGCAGAGCAGGGACAGGTGGAGCTAGTTAGGCTGAGTAGAGAGAGAGAGATGAGCAGAGTGGAAGATAGTGGAAACACATTAAGGTGGTAACCCGGTGGAGTGAGAGGGCTCATGACAGAACCCCCCCCAAGGGACGGCCCCAGAAGTCCCAAGAGCAACACCACGCCGGGCGGGAGGAGGGGAGCCGGAGGAGGGCTAGAACTCCTCCGAACGGTCCGAGCGAACGCCCTCATCCTCGGAGGAAGCCGGAGGGCCGTGGTCGGGAGATGGGACAGGTCCCGAGACAGGATCAGGCACAGGACAGGAAGCCGAGCGGGCAGGACGGTTAGGGATCCCTCTGGGGCGGCCCCCTACGGATTGCAGGTTGATCAGGATGCCGTTGGTGGAAGGCGGTGATGAGAGTCCTATCCACAATCCGACTAGCTGGCACCCAGGTCCTTTCCTCAGGTCCATAGCCCTCCCAGTCAATGAGGTACTGGAGACCCCTACCCCTCCGTCTGGACCGAAGCAGGCGGCGGACGGTGTAAACCAGACCACCATCGACGAGCTGTGGAGGAGGAGGACAAGGCGCAGCAGGGACCAGCGGACTCTCATGAATGGGCTTAATCTTAGACACATGGAAAGTGGGGTGCACCCTCATGGAATTAGGCAGTTGGAGCCGGACAGCAGTTGGGCTAATCACTCTTATGATAGGGAATGGGCCAATGAACCGAGGTGCCAACTTCTGCGACTCCACCCTGAGTGGCAGGTTCCTTGACGACAACCACACCCTTTGACCAACATGGTAGGTGGGAGCAGGGATTCTCCGACGGTTGGCCCCGGTAGTGTAGCTGGCAACGGATCTGAGAAGTGTGGCTCGGGCCTGTGACCAGGTGCGGCGACATCGACGGGCAAACGCAAGTGCAGATGGGCAAGTAACCTCCCCTTCCTGACTGGCAAATAGAGGAGGCTGGTATCCATAAACACATTGGAAAGGGGACATACCGATGGCAGAGCAGGTCAGAGAATTGTGTGCGTACTCCACCCATGTCAATTGCTGCGACCAGGAGTGGGGGTTGCGTGAAGTCATGCATCGCAGTGCCTTCTCGAGCTCCTGATTTGCCCGCTCTGACTGCCCATTGGATTGGGGATGGAATCCGGAAGTCAGACTGACTGTGGCTCCCAGCAGGTGACAGAACTCCTTCCAAAAAGCGGAGGAGAATTGTGGACCACGGTCAGAAACTACATCCTTTGGCAGTCCGTGGATCCGGAAGACGTGTTCCAGGACCACCTGGGCGGTCTCCTTGGCGGTTGGGAGCTTGGGGAGGGAATGAAGTGTGCCATCTTGCTGAATCGGTCAACTATGGTGAGAATGACGGTCTTGCCCCTTGAAGGGGGGCAGCCCCGTGACAAAGTCAAGGGCGATGTGAGACCAGGGACGTCTGGGCACAGGCAGGGGCTGCAGCAATCCGGCTGGGGGGCTGGCAGGACGACTTGTGTTGGTTGCAGATGGGGCAGGCTTGGACGAATTCCCGTACATCCTTTCTCAGAGCGGGCCACCAGAACCTCTGGGCGAGCAGGTTGTAAGTGCGGGTGGAGCCAGGGTGACAAGCTAGGCGGGAGTCATGTCCCCACTGAACGACCTGGGACCTTAGGTTTTCGGGGACAAAAAGGCGGTCAGCTGGGCAAGTGCTGGGACCGGGCTGGTTACGGAGAGCTTCCAGCACCTGTTCCTCAACAGCCCAGGTCAGAGCTGCTACGATGCAGGGACTTGGCAGAATCGACACAGGATCCTTGGAGGGGTTGTCATCCTTCTGGAATTGACGGGAGAGGGCGTCTGGCTTGGTGTTGCGTGATCCAGGCCAGTATGACAGAGTGAAATTAAACCTGGTGAAGAACAGGGCCCAGCGGGACTGCCTGGAGTTCAACCGTTTGGCCGTGCGGATGTACTCCAAGTTCTTATGATCGGTCCAAACGAGAAATGGAATGGTGGACCCCTCCAGCCAGTGACGCCACTCCTCCAAGGCAAGCTTCACAGCCAGCAGCTCTCGGTTCCCTATGTCGTAATTGCACTCAGAGGGGGACAACCGACGTGAGAAAAAGGCACAGGGATGGAGCTTCCTATCCTCCGCAGCCCACTGAGAAATCACAGCACCAACTCCCACATCCGAGGCGTCCACCTCCACAATGAATTGCCGGTCCACGTCAGGCATCTGGAGGATGGGAGCGGAGGTGAACCTTACCTTGAGGGTACTGAAGGCCTTGTCGGCTGCTGGGGTCCAGGTGAAGGGTTGCTTGGTGCTGGTTAGAGCAGTGAGAGGGGCAGCAACGGTACTGTAGTTCCGGATAAACTTTCTATAGAAGTTAGCAAACCCCAGAAACTGTTGCAGCTTCTTTCTGTTCTCCGGAACTGGCCATGAAGTGACTGCTGATACTTTGGCAGGATCCATTTGGATACTTCCCTCTGCCACTATGTACCCCAGGAAGGCCACTGTCTTGACGTGAAACTCACATTTCTCTGCCTTGGCGTAGAGGGAATTCTCCAGAAGACGATGAAGGACTTGCTGGACATGGCGGGTGTGTTCAGACAGGTTTCTGGAGTAGATTAAGATGTCATCCAGGTAAACGAAGACAAACTTGTTTAACATGTCCCGCAGTACATCATTCACTAGAGCCTGGAACACAGCAGGAGCATTGGTGAGGCCAAAAGGCATAACCAGATACTCGTAGTGGCCTGTTGGTGTATTGAATGCGGTCTTCCATTCATCTCCCTCCCGGATCCGCACTAGGTGGTAAGCGTTTCTGAGATCCAACTTGGTAAAAACAGTGGCTCCCTGGAGCAACTCAAAAGCAGAGGTGAGCAGAGGGAGAGGGTAACGGTTTTTCACTGTGATGTCGTTGAGTCCCCTGTAGTCGATGCAGGGGCGAAGAGATCCGTCCCTCTTCCCCACAAAGAAGAAGCCAGCACCAGCCGGAGATGAAGATGAACGGATCAATCCTGTGGACAGAGAGTCATTGATGTAGTCCTCCATGGACCTTCTTTCAGGAGCAGACAACGAATAAAGACGGCCCCTTGGAGGGGCTGTTCCAGGGAGGAGGTCGATGGCACAGTCGTACGGTCGGTGAGGGGGCAGAGATGTGGCTCTTGCTTTGTTAAACACTTCTCTGAGACCATGGTAGCATTCTGGGACATGGGAGAGGTCAGGAGCGGAGTTAGTAGGTACTGGCCGAGGGGGTAGTGCGGCAGCAAGCAGGCAGGTTCGGTGGCAGTCCTCTCCCCACTCCCTGATCACCCCGGTCACCCAGTCGAGCTGAGGGTTGTGCCGGCGGAGCCATGGGTAACCCAGGATGAGGGGTTGGCCTGGAGAGGGGAGCAGGTGAAACTGGATAGTTTCTTGATGGTTTCCGGACAGACCCATCAAGACCGGGGCCGTGACATGAGTGACCGATCCGAGTAAGTGTCCGTCCAGTGCCCGGGCAGGAATAGGAGGTGTCAAACGGAGGTTCTCCAGTCCCAGTTGGCGTGCCAGCTTGATGTCCATTATGTTGGCTTCGGCGCCAGAATCCACCAGAGCAGCCAGGGTGTGAGTTGAGTCAGAGAGGCGGAGGTGAACTTGCAGCAAGGGTTTGCGGTCGGAGGACTGGATGGTCATTGAGCTCAACCGGACTCCCCCTATGCCCGGTGAGCTTCGGCTTTTAAAGGGCAGGTTACCACACGATGTCCATCACCTCCACAATAGAGGCAGAGGTCTGAGGTGAAGCGGCGCTGGCGCTCTGCAGGAGTGAGAGAGGCTCGCCCAATCTCCATAGGCTCAGACTGATCAAGCTGACTTGGGTGAGTGGCAGTAGCTGACAGGAGCCCAGTCGGATCTCTCCGAATGCCGGTAGTTGGTGGACCTTGGCGCCCCCTCTCACGACGACGGGTCTGTATCCTTCTGTCGATCCGGACAGTCAGTGCGATGGCTTCATCAAGAGTGGAAGGCAGTTCATGGGAGACCAACTTCGTCCTTGATATAGTCAGCCAAGCTATGGAAGAACGCGTCCACCAACGATGGTGTGTTCCAAGAACTTCGTCTTGCCAGGGTTCGGAAGTCGATGGAATGGTCTGCGACTGTACGTCTGCCTTGTCGAATACTGAACAGTTCACGAGACGCCTCTGCGGTTGGTGAATCCAGGTCAAACACCTTCAGCATCTCCTCAGCAAACAGGTCGAAGGTTGCACATGCGGGGGTTTGACGTTCGAACTCTGCTGTTCCCCAGAGTCGAGCTCGGCCCGTCAGGTGAGTGATGGCATACCCGACCCTAGCCCCCTCCGTGGCGAAGGTCCTTGGCTGCAAGGAGAACTGAAGTCGGCAGCTAGTCAGGAATGGCCGGACCTGGGTAGAATCGCCGTTGAACCGCTCGGGGTTTCCAATCTTGGGTTCCGGGGCAGCGGCTGCAATGACCGGGGCAGGTAACTCGGAGGCAGGGCTGGTGGGCAGACTGGCTGGGGTAAGGTTGGTGAGGAGTTGGATGATCCTGGCGAGTTGTTGTTGCTGCTGCTGGGACTGCTGCTGGTGCTGCTGGAACTGCTGATGCTGTTGGTGGCCGACCTGAAGCAGAGAGGTGATGTCGCCGCTCATGCGGCCTAGCTCTCTCTCAGTGTGTTCCAGGCGTAGCATGGCGGTGGGTTGCTCAGGTTCTTCGGTTTCCATGTCGGGGGAAGTGTGCGCTGAGTCCATGAGGGTCAGATCGTACTGTCACGGTTCAGACAGACGACAAGAGGACCACAATTGCGTCACACCAGAAAGTTTATTAAAACTTAAGGGAAAAGGGAAGTAGGGAGTGAGTGAAGGCTCCAGGGGTTATCCCGTCCAATGTGCTGGGTCTGTGCCCCCCCCAGTGGCAGCGATGCGTCCGATGACGCCGGTGGTTGGTGGTCCAGAAGTCCTGGGGGAGGAAACACAGACACAACGGGCGGATGAAACAAGGCAGAAGTACAGTTCAAGGGAAATCCAAATACGTTGTAGCAAGGCAGAAGGCTGGTCAGAGTTACCGGGGTCGAAGAGTAGTCAGGAGTCGTAATGGCAGAAAGCAGGTCTGGTTTTCCTGGGGCAGAAGAGTATGCAAGAATCAGGCAGGTCCGGGGGTCACAAAACAAGGGTGAGCCAGAAGCGCGAGCACACAGGTTCCGGGTGTGAGCCTTGCAGACGATCTGACAAAGGAGAGCTGAAAGACAGGACTTTAAATACTGGGAGAGGTTAGTGGGTAATGCAGCGCAGCTGGCAGAGTAATTAGAGCCGAGCAGAGCAGGGACAGGTGGAGCTAGTTAGGCTGAGTAGAGAGAGAGAGATGAGCAGAGTGGAAGATAGTGGAAACACATTAAGGTGGTAACCCGGTGGAGTGAGAGGGCTCATGACAGATACATTGATATTATCTCTACGTTAGCTTTTCTCCCTCCATCTCTTCAACAGAGCCACACTATAAACTGTCAACAGCGTCAGATTAGCCAGCTGTCCAGCCTGCATTTTCAATACAGACAACATCACCCCAACATCCCCCCAACCCTCAGTGTCTTCCCATCCCTGTCCATTCCAGCCCCAAGTCCCCTGGGGTGCCCAGCCCCAAGTCCCCTGGGGTGCACAGCCTCAAGTCCCCTGGGGTGCCCAGCCCCAAGTCCCCTGGGGTACCCAGCCTCAAGTCCCCTGGGGTGCCCAGCCCCAAGTCCCCTGGGGTGCCCAGCCTCAAGTCCCTTGGCGTGCACAGCCTCAAAACTGCTATGTGCTTTGCATAGGAATGGGCCATCACACAAAAGCTACAAGCACAGCAATAAGCATTCAGCACAGTCAAGCAATTACAAAATAATAAAAACCACAGCACAGCACCTCAAAACTCCAACAGGCCTCTTTATAGACTCCAAACTAGCATAAATCAATGGAGGAGAAAGTCTACTTTACCACAGAAAAAGTGTAATACGTAGCCTGGCACCCTGCACCTAATATGGGGAATTTTAATTTGACAGATTAACTTTTGTTTGGCCTATTTTACATAGATGTATTTTCTTCTCCTGAATATCCACTTTAACTGTCACAGTTCCCTCAGCCAGAACCCAGAAGCAGACCAGGACAAGGAGAGTTGAACGAAAGTGAGGGTTTATTCAGATAACAAAAAGGTGCAGAATAATCCAGGGACAGAGCGGGCGGCGTGGGTGAGTAGTTGGGGGTGCAGTACTTGGTCCAGTGATGGCTCGGCAGCCGCCGACCATCAGGCAGAGGTGGGGTGAAGGTTCCGGACGTGTGACTGCAGGTGGAACAAAAACGGAGGTAAGGACACAAAAACTCGACAAAGTACAAAACAACCAAAACTCACGCTAGCACTCAAAACTGATACGCAGATACACCTACTGTTCATGGCTAACGATCCGGCAGGAACTGGATGTTGGGCCAGAGCCTAAGAAAGGTGCTGATTAGGCCCAGGTGTGCAGATTGCTAATGGGAAGCAGGTGCGGAAACCAGAGCGCTCCCGGAGCGTTCCCGAACCCTCGGGAAACTGGAGATTACGACCAGGACCCGACTCAGACAGCCGGGATCGTTACAGTACCCCCCTCCGACCAACGCCACCGGGCGGACTCCCCGGAGCGCCAGGATGGAGGCGGTAAAAGTCCCTGATGAGATCCGCATCTAGGACCTGTCGCCGTGGAATCCAACTCCTCTCTTCAGGACCATACCCCTCCCAGTCCACGAGATACTGGAAACCCCGGCCCCGCCGTCTGGAATCCATAATGCGACGCACCGTGTAGGCAGGACCACCTCCGATCATCCGAGGAGGAGGAGGAGGAGGCGGAGGAGGCAACAGAGGACTGAGGAAGACAGGCTTGAGGCAGGAGACATGAAAGGTGGGATGGACTCTGAGCGTCCTCGGTAGTTTGAGTCGCACTGCCACTGGATTGATCACCTTCTCCACCACAAACGGACCAATAAACTTCGGTAACAACTTCCTAGACTCAGTCCGTAACGGAAGATCCCGTGTGGCCAACCAAACCCTATCTCCGATGGTATAGGTGGGAGCGGGGGTCGGCGACGATTCGCCTGGAGCTGATACCGGTCCGAACCTCTAAGGAGTGCCTTTCTGGCCCGATGCCAGGTCCGGTGGCAACGACGAATATGGGCCTGAACAGAAGGCACAGAGAGCTCCTTCTCCTGAGAAGGGAACAGGGGAGGTTGGTAGCCATACAGGCACTGGAAGGGAGACATCCCAGTGGCAGATGTAGGGAGAGTATTGTGGGCATACTCAACCCAAGGCAACTGAGAGGCCCAGGAGGTGGGGTTGGAAGAGACCAGACAGCGTAGCGTGGATTCCATCTTCTGGTTGGCTCTCTCCGCCTGACCATTGGATTGGGGGTGAAAACCAGATGTGAGACTGACTGTAGCTCCAATGGCCAAACAGAAGGACTTCCAGACAGCAGAGGTAAACTGAGGGCCACGGTCGGAAACGATATCACTGGGCAAACCGTGGACCCTGAACACCTCCCTGACCAGGATCTCGGACGTCTCCGAGGCAGAGGGAAGCTTGGCAATAGGCACAAAGTGGGCGAACTTGCTGAACCTGTCCACGATAGTCAGAACGACCGTGTTCCCCTCAGAAGCGGGCAACCCCGTGACGAAGTCCAGGGCCAGATGCGACCATGGACGCCCGGGAATAGGAAGGGGGGTGAAGTAGTCCAGAGCTGGGCCGATTGGTACTCTTATTCTGCGCACACACTGGACAGGCAGCCACAAAACCCCGAGTATCCTCGGCCATGGCAGGCCACCAAAACGTCTGCGAAGAAACGCCATTGTCCGAGCCACGCCAGGGTGACAAGCCATCTTACTGGCGTGGGACCATTTGAGAACAGCAGGACGAACCGACTCAGGCACAAACAACCGACCGGGTGGACCGTTACCGGGACCGGGCTGAGTCCGAAGGGCCGCCAGCACCTCCTCCTCAATCCTCCACATAACTGCTCCCACGACGCAGTTCCGGGGGAGAATTGTCTCGGTCTTGGACCCACTCTCCTCCGTCTTGGAGAACATCCGGGACAAGGCGTCCGCCTTGCCGTTCTTAGATCCAGGTCGGAACGTCAGGACAAACTTGAATCGTCCGAAAAACAACGCCCACCTGGCCTGACGGGAGTTGAGACGTTTAGCCGATTGCACGTAAGCAAGATTCTTGTGGTCAGTCCAGACAATAAACGGTTGCTCCGCCCCCTCCAACCAGTGGCGCCACTCCTCCAAGGCAAGTTTCACCGCGAGAAGCTCCCGGTTACCCACATCGTAATTCCTCTCCGCAGGCGAAAGGCGACGAGAGTAATAGGCGCAGGGATGGAGTTTACTGTCCGTGGAGCATCGCTGCGACAGGATGGCGCCAACTCCCACATCAGACGCGTCCACTTCAACGACGAACTGACGGGCCGTGTCCGGTTGAGAGAGAATCGGTGCGTTGGTGAATCGCCTCTTCAAATCCAGAAACGCTCGATCCGCCTCCGGATTCCACTTGAAGGTCCTGATGCTGGAAGTCAAGGCAGTTAATGGAGCGGCCACACGGCTGTAATCCCGGATGAATCTGCGGTAGAAATTCGCAAACCCCAAAAATCTCTGGAGTTGCAATCTCGTACCGGGCTGGGCCCATTCCAGAACCGCTCTAACCTTCTCCTGATCCATCCTAATCTCACCCCTGGAGATGATGTACCCGAGAAAGGATGTAGTGTGGGCGTGAAACTCGCACTTCTCGGCCTTCACGAACAGGCGATTCTCCAACAATCGCTGCAGAACCTGCCGGACATGCTGGACGTGGTCGGAAGGTTCCTTCGAGAAGATCAGAATGTCATCCAGGTAAACAAACACGAAGAGACCGATCATATCTCTCAGGACGTCGTTCACCATACTCTGGAATACCGCTGGAGCATTGGTCAGTCCAAACGGCATCACCTGATACTCGAAGTGACCCATCGGTGTATTGAAACCCGTCAACCACTCGTCCCCCTCTCTGATCCGGACCAGGTGATACGCATTGCGTAGGTCTAGCTTGGTGAACACCGTAGCACCCTGTAAGAGTCGAAGGCAGAACTCATCAAGGGCAGGGGATACTTGTTCTTGACCGTGATGTCATTCAACCCCCCGATAATCAATACACGGTCGAAGAGAGCCATCCTTCTTTCCCACAAAGAAGAATCCTGCCCCCCAGGGGTGATGACGAGGGACGAACGAGACCAGCAGCTAGGGACTCCTTGATGTAGGTCTCCAACGCCTCACGTTCAGGTCGGGAGATACTGTATAACCTTCCCTTGGGGTAGACAGCTCCAGGAACCAGGTTGATGGCACAATCATATGGTCGGTGGGGAGGAAGTGACAGAGCCTTCTGCTTACTGAAAACTTCCCCCAAATCGTGATATGTCTCGGGAACCAGGGACAAATCTGGGGTTTAGCCTCAATCACCTGACTGGGAACCGAATGGGGGCAGGCAGTCTTGAGACAGTTAGCATGACAATCAAGGCTCCAACTTCGTTACCTTGCCCGTCACCCAATCGAACGTGGGATTGTGTTCCTTCAGCCAGGGGTATCCAAGGACCAGAGGAACATGGGAAGACGGCAGAATGAAAAATGAAATCATCTCAGAATGATTCCCCGACAACCGCATCTTAACCGGTTCAGTCCTCATCGTGATACGTGCCAGACTACTGCCGTTCAGAGTGGTCGCTTCAATGGCTTCCGGCAATTGCTCCTTGGAAAGCCCCAGCTGTTCCACCAACTCGGCATCAAGAAAGCTTCCATCGGCACCTGAATCGATAAAAGCGTTAAGCGCTAAGCTCTGATTCCTGTTCACAAGGGTAGCCGGGAAGCGGGGGTCTGACAGAGGTACTGAGAGGTTGAAACTGGCTCGCTAAAAGTCCTCCCAACTTTAGCGAGCCGGGCAGTTTGACGACCGCCGGGAACAAGTGGAGATGTAATGTCCCGCGACCACAGTAGAGGCAGCAGTTGGTCTTACGTCTATGTTGACGCTCCTCCTTGGTTAACCCGTGCCGCCCCACTTGCATGGGTTCAGAATCGGGAGAGAGGTCCTCTCCACTAATCCTTAGTGGTGGAGAATGATCGACGTGTTCTGGTCCACCACCCGACCCGACTGGGAACTGAGAAGCTGATCGATTGGACGGACCCCATTGCTTCTCCCTCCTTCGCTCTCGGACTCGATTATCCACCCGAATAGACAAGGCTACCAAGCTGTCCAGGTCACTAGGCTCCGGATAGGAGATCAACTCATCCTTGAGCTGCTCCGACAGGCCCTGGTAAAAGGCCGCTTGCAAAGACTCCTCGTTCCACCCACTCTCCACAGCCAACGTCTTGAACTCGATCACGAAGTCGGCCACGCGGCGAGTTCCTTGGTGAAGAGAAAACAGACGCCTAGCTGCGTCCCTCCCTCGGACGGAATGGTCGAAGAGCTTCCTCATCTCGGCCGTGAACCCCTGGTATGAAGCCATGCAGGGATCCTGTCGTTCCCAAACGGCTGAAGCCCACTCCAGCGCTCGACCACGCAGCAACTCAATCAAAAAGGCTATCCTAGCCTTGTCAGTGGCATAAGAGTAGGGCTGTAGATCGAACACTAATCCACACTGCATAAGGAAGGAACGGCATCTTCCCAGCTCCCCTCATATTTCTCCGGCGTCGGAACCTTGGGCTCACGGAGGGACACAACTTCAGAAGCGGCAGGCGAGATGGGTGAAACCGGTAGTGGGTCCTCCACCGGACACTGGCGTTGGTTCTGGACCTCCATCAGGCCGGTAGAAAGGTTCCGAACTGACACCGCGATCTCCTGTAGTACCGTGCTATGATGGCCCAACATCTTCTCCTGCTGGGTAATGGCATGGCGAACGGAGTCCAGGTCCGCTGGGTTCATAATTGGCCGGATCGTTCTGTCACAGTTCCCTCAGCCAGAACCCAGAAGCAGACCAGGACAAGGAGAGTTGAACGAAAGTGAGGGTTTATTCAGATAACAAAAAGGTGCAGAATAATCCAGGGACAGAGCGGGCGGCGTGGGTGAGTAGTTGGGGGTGCAGTACTTGGTCCAGTGATGGCTCGGCAGCCGCCGACCATCAGGCAGAGGTGGGGTGAAGGTTCCGGACGTGTGACTGCAGGTGGAACAAAAACGGAGGTAAGGACACAAAAACTTCGACAAAGTACAAAACAACCAAAACTCACGCTAGCACTCAAAACTGATACGCAGATACACCTACTGTTCATGGCTAACGATCCGGCAGGAACTGGATGTTGGGCCAGAGCCTAAGAAAGGTGCTGATTAGGCCCAGGTGTGCAGATAGCTAATGGGAAGCAGGTGCGGAAACCAGAGCGCTCCCCGGAGCGTTCCCGAACCCTCGGGAAACTGGAGATTACGACCAGGACCCGACTCAGACAGCCGGGATCGTTACATTAACTCTATTAACATAATGTGGGCTACAAATAGGTGATATGCGCTATGCATTTTAAAACTGTAATCTTGTCCTCTTGAACTATGCATGCTATATAGAAGGCTGTATGAATAACTCCTTTACCAATAGCAGTGTAGGGTGTCAGAACAATTATAGCCAAATGCAATGAAACTTCAGACTCTCTGTATACCAAGTGTGATAATTATTCTGAATGGCATTAGAAATAAAAACATTTGAATCACATCCTAAATTAAAACACACAGATTTAATGCAAACTTAAGAGCATGCAATTCAATCAGCCATTCAGTTGGAGGTCGCAGCAATGGCTACATAAGCAAATCACAAACCTCATTTTAGCTGAAAAACACACCAGTTACTATTACATAAGAGGAGATCTCTCACACTAACTGGTACACTAAACCCAAAACACATAAACTACATGACCATCTCAAACATCTCATTCCAAAATCATGGACATTAATATGGAGTTGGTCCCCCCTCTGCTGCTATAACAGCCTCCACTCTTCTTGGAAGGCTTCCCACTAGATGTTGGAACATTGCTGCGGGGCCTTTCTTCCAATCAACCACAAGAGCATTAGTGAGGTCGGGCACTGATGTTGGGCGATTAGGCCTGGCTCGCAGTCGGCGTTCCAATTCATCCCAAAGGTGTTCGATGGGGTTGAGGTCAGGGTTCTGTTCAGGCCAGTCAAGTTCTTCCACACCGATCTCGACAAACCATTTCTGCATGGACCTCGCTTTGTGCACGGGGGCATTGTCATGCTGAAACAGGAAAGGGCCTTCCCCAAGCTGTTGCCACAAAGTTGGAAGCACAGAATCGTCTAGAATGTCATTGTATGCTGTAGCGTTAAGATTTCCCTTTACTGGAAAAAACAGCCCCTGACCATTATTCCTCCTCCACCAAACATTACAGTTGGCACTATGCATTGGGGAAGGTAGCGTTCTCCTGGCATCCACCAAACCCAGATTCGTCCGTCGGACTGCCAGATGGTGAAGCGTGATTCATCACTCCAGAGAACGCATTTCCACTGCTCCAGAGTCCAATGGCGGCGAGCTTTACACCACTCCAGCCGACGCTTGGCATTGCGCATGGTGATCTTAAGCTTGTGTGCTGCTGCTCGGCCATGGAAACCCATTTCATGAAGCTACCGACGAACAGTTATTGTGTTGACGTTGCTTCCAGAGGCAGTTTGGAACTCGGTAGAGAGTGTTGCAACCGAGGACACATTTTTACGCGCTACGGGCTTCAGCACTCGGCAGTCCCGTTTTGTGAGCTTGTGTGGCCTACTACTTCGTGGCTGAGTCATTTCTGCTCCTAGATGTTTCCACTTCACAATAACAACACTTACAGTTCACCGGAGCAAATAAAATAAAATAGTATTTGTCACATGCGCCGAATACAACAGGTATTACCGTGAAATGCTTACTTACAAGCCCTTAACCAATAGTGCAGTTCAAGAAATAAAAAAATAAAATAGGAAGTAACACAATAAATAACAATAATGAGGCTATATACAGGGGATACCGGTACCAAGTCAATGTACGGGGGTACAGGTTAATCGAGGTAATTTGTACATGTAAGTAGGGGTAAAGTGACTATGCATAGATAATAAACAGCGGGGGGGGGGGTCAATATAAATAATAATCCGGGTGGCCCTTTGATTAATTGTTCAGCAGTCTTATGGCTTGGGGGTAGAAGCTGTTAAGGAGCCTTTGGGACCTAGATTTGGCGCTCCGGTACCGCTTGCCGTGCGGCAGCAGAGAGAACAGTCTATGACTTGGGTGACTGGAGTCTTAGACAATTTTTTGGGCTTTCCTCTGACACCGCCTAGTAAATAGGTCCTGGATGGCTGGGCCGTACGCACTACCCTCTGTAGCGCCTTACGGTCGGATGCCGAGCTGTTACCATACCAGGCGGTGATGCAAATGGTCAGGATGCTCTCGATGGTGCAGCTGTATAACTTTTTGAGGATCTGGGGACCCATGCCAAATCTTGCAGAAATTTGACGAACTGACTTGTTGGAAAAGTGGCATCCTATGAAGGTGCCACTTTGAAAGTTACTGAGCTCTTCAGTAAGGCCATTCTACTGCCAACATTTGTCTATGGAGATTGCATGGCTGTGTGCTCAATTTTATACTCCTGTCAGCAACGGGTGTGGCTGAAATAGCTGAATCCACTCATTTGAAGGGGTGTCCACAAGCTTTGTATATATAGTGTACTTACAATTACACCAGAGCATAAAACATCAGCTTTACTCTAGTGGGTTGAGGGTGCTATTCGGAACGGTGTCTTTGCTCGATTTAACAAGGAGGCCATCAAATATTTAGCAGATTGCTAACACAACCGAAAGGCTAGGCGAAGGGAGGCAAGGGCGTATGTGTGTGTGTGGTGTGTGTGTGTGTGCGTGTGTGGTGTGTGTGTGCGTGTCAGAGAAAAAGCCCACCCAGAGCCCCAAATAGGAGCTGTCAGAGTTATGGTGGGGTAATGAGAGAGACACGCTGGACCCATCTTTATACCTCTTCACAGGCCCTCGGCTCACACACAGCATGCAGGCTGGTTACAAACAGGCTGGTTACATACAGAATGGTTACATACAGGCTGGTTACAGCAGGGTACATACAGGCTGGTATGAGTCCTCAGTCTGCTCACAGTCACTAATTAAACCATATAGACCAGATAGACTGCATGGAGAGAAGGGAGTCAGCACACACATATGCAGACACACGCACGCACGCTCGCACACACACACACACTTATATATACATATACAGTGGGGAGAACAAGTATTTGATACACTGCCGATTTTGCAGGTTTTCCTACTTACAAAGCATGTAGAGGTCTGTAATTTGTATCATAGGTACACTTCAACTGTGAGAGACGGAATCTAAAACAAAAATACAGAAAATCACATTGTATGATTTTTAAGTAATTCATTTGCATTTTATTGCATGACATAAGTATTTGATCACCTACCAACCAGTAAGAATTCCGGCTCTCACAGACCTGTTAGTTTTTCTTTAAGAAGTCCTCCTGTTCTCCACTCATTACCTGTATTAACTGCACCTGTTTGAACTCGTTACCTGTAAAAAAGACACCTGTCCACACACTCAATCAAACAGACTCCAACCTCTCCACAATGGCCAAGACCAGAGAGCTGTGTAAGGACATCAGGGATAAAATTGTAGACCTGCACAAGGCTGGGATGGGCTACAGGACAATAGGCAAGCAGCTTGGTGAGAAGGCAACAACTGTTGGCGCAATTATTAGAAAATGGAAGAAGTTCAAGATGACGGTCAATCACCCTCGGTCTGGGGCTCCATGCAAGATCTCACCTCGTGGGGCATTAATGATCATGAGGAAGGTGAGGGATCAGCCCAGAACTACACGGCAGGACCTGGTCAATGACCTGAAGAGAGCTGGGACCACAGTCTCAAAGAAAACCATTAGTAACACACTACGCCGTCATGGATTAAAATCCTGCAGTGCACGCAAGGTCCCCCTGCTCAAGCCAGCGCATGTCCAGGCCCGTCTGAAGTTTGCCAATGACCATCTGGATGATCCAGAGGAGGAATGGGAGAAGGTCATGTGGTCTGATGAGACAAAAATATAGCTTTTTGGTCTAAACTCCATTCACGGTGTTTGGAGGAAGAAGAAGGATGAGTACAACCCCAAGAACACCATCCCAACCGTGAAGCATGGAGGTGGAAACATCATTCTTTGGGGATGCTTTTCTGCAAAGGGGACAGGACGACTGCACCGTATTTAGGGGAGGATGGATGGGGCCATGTATCGCGAGATCTTGGCCAACAACCTCCTTCCATCAGTAAGAGCATTGAAGATGGGTCATGGCTGGGTCTTCCAGCATAACAACGACCCGAAACACACAGCCAGGGCAACTAAGGAGTGGCTCCGTAAGAAGCATCTCAAGGTCCTGTAGTGGCCTAGCCAGTCTCCAGACCTGAACCCAATAGAAAATCTTTGGAGGGAGCTGAAAGTCCGTATTGCCCAGCGACAGCCCCGAAACCTGAAGGATCTGGAGGAGGTCTGTATGGAGGAGTGGGCCCTGCTGCGGTGTGTGCAAACCTGGTCAAGACCTACAGGAATCGTATGATCTCTGTAATTGCAAACAAAGGTTTCTGTACCAAATATTAAGTTCTGCTTTTCTGATGTATCAAATACTTATGTCATGCAATAAAATGCAAATTAATTACTTAAAAATCATACAATGTGATTTTCTGGATTTTACAGACCTCTACATGCTTTGTAAGTAGGAAAACCTGCAAAATCGGCAGTGTATCAAATACTTGTTCTCCCCACTGTATATATGTAAACACACACACACACATATTCCACTCCACTTTCCACAGCAAAACACACCTCTCACTATCGACTAGCTTCCATCTCGGATTGCCCATTCTGCATTCAGCATACACACTACATCTCAGCCCACCTCCCCTCCCTGTCTTCACAGTGCTTTCCTCAATGAGGGGAATTATTTCAGCATGCCCTCATTTTCTTCTTGTTCTGTTTTCCTCATCTCTAATGGACAATTATATCAGGCTACACGCGGAGGCCATCTTGTTTCACTGACCTGATTGGCTGCCCAAACAGCTTGGATCTATAAGCACTTTAAGGTTACATTTCCATGGATTACAAGGTCCATGAAAGATGATTGTGTGGAAAATAAAAGACTGGGATTGCTTCTTGTTTGAGTCGTTTCAAAGATGGACAAGCCTCTATGTTAGCCTCAGAGACTGAGTTATTAGGGGAGATGGAGAGTGCTCAGAGCGCTTAGACTATTCCAGACTACTCTACAGTCACGGCATCTGTGTGTGTGTACCACTTCTGCTCGCACTATGTTCAAAGCATGGTTTTAGCAGCGCTATCTGTCTGCAGATGCATATCAGTATGGCCAACAGACTGATGTGTTCATATATTAGAGCCAACAGTGTGTCTGCGTATCTCTCTCTCTCTCTCTCTCTGTGTGTGCGTGTGTGTGTGGTGTATGTGTGTGTGGTGTATGTGTGTGTGTGTGGTGTATGTGTGTGTGGGGTGTATGTGTGTGTGTGGTGTATGTGTGTGTGTGTGTATGGGTGCTAAGGGCAGCGTAGAACCAGCTTCATGCAGTGCCCTGAACACTCTCCTGCTATAATGAACACTCCTACTGTATATTATCCTTCCTCTTCTCTCCTGGGTCCTGTTTATCATGTTTTTCATACCTCCCACAGTTTGTGCTTTTAAATCACAAAGCGAGAGCTGAGGGGGAGAGAGAGAGAAGAGAGAGAGCTGAGAGGGAGAGAGAGCGAGAGAGAGCAGAAAGAAAGAGAGAGAGAGAGAGAGAGAGAGAAGAGAGAGGGAGAGAGAGCGAAGAGAGAGGGAGAGAGAGAGAGATACAAAGAGAGTGAGTAAGAGAGAGCGAGAGAGAGAGTGATGCTGAGAGACAGCTTGGCAGGACGTCTCATTTATTTGGCCACTTAGAAGGAGGAAGATTGTGGGAATTAGAGGTAGCCAACGTCTCCTCCTCTGTTCAAAGGGGCTTTGTAAATCCTACCTACCAGGGGAAGTGTGTGTGTGTGTGTGTGCGTGTGTGCGTGCGTGAGTGCATGCGTGTGTGCCAGCGTGTGTGAAGAAACCCCCTACAAACAACCAGAGCAACATAACTCCTCCAAAAACAACGGGGCACCTACGCTCCAATTACTCTCGGATGGGAGGTAAATACAGTAGAGAGATTTCAGACATATAGAGTACAGTATATCTGTCCACACCAATAGGATTTACTCTGTGGGTATCTCAATACTAATACAGATGGCCTGTGTTGTTATCTCAACCATTGCATTTCTGTCTGTTAAGAGAAACTGATAGAGGAGCTTTAGACATCTTTGTTTGTTAAGAGAAACTGATAGAGGAGCTTCAGACATCTCTGTCTGTTAAGAGAAACGGATAAGAGGAGCTTTAGACATCTTTGTTTGTTAAGAGAAACTGATAGAGGAGCTTTAGACATCTCTGTGTCTGTATCTCCATCTTTAGTTCAAGGCCAGATCCCTTTCTTTTAATATGGTAATAAAAGGATATAGCAGAAACATAGACTGAGATTGAAGAGGAAAGAGATGCTGTATAATTAGTGGGGGGATGATGGAGAGATAGAGAAAGATGTGTGTTTAAGGTGTGTGAATTGAACACACTGCTATCCACCCTACTCTTATGTTTAAAATCCATATTCATTCACTGTTGATCTGAACCATGTTTCTGAATAGTTGTTTTGACAGGTTTCGTCATGACTCAACACTATGTTGTCAGACTAACTCTGTGGGTGTAAGAAGAGCTGGGGTTTTTTCAGTTCTATTCAGAGAGTGGAACAGTGTGACTCCACAGCCGTTCTCAGCACAGTTCATAATCACAGCGTCTGTATTGATAAGAGGGACCTTGCCTGGGGTTGGATCTGATCTAAGGGCAGTTTAAATAGGAGCAAAATGCTGGAGGTAGAAGTTGCCCTTCACCACTGATATAGGATCAGATAATGCTACCCTGAACCATAACCTTCGTCATTAGTGGAATGCAGACATATCTGATCCAGTATCAGTTGTTAGAAGCACGTTTTAATGACTCAATGTTCCTCAAAGTCATTGGTTTCCTTGGCCAAGTAGCAGGGGAAAGCAAAGTACAGTAGAAACGAAAACATACAAACACACACACACACACTGCTCTCATATCTATTTATTGATCGATCAGATGTGCGTCAATCAATCTTATCTCCGCTCCACACATTCTCGCTCACACCTCCAGAGGGACCCACTATAGCGCTGTGCTGGGAGGGCTGAGCACGCCATATAATCATTAGAGACTTTGAGCACATATTATACTTGATTTGTGTGTGTGTTTGAGTGTCTGTGCGTGTGTGTGTGTGTGTTTGTGTGTGTGTGTGTGTGTGTGTGTGTGTGTGTGTGTGTGTGTGTGTGTGTGTGTGTGTGTGTGTGTGTGTGTGTGTGTGTGTGTGTGTGTGTGTGTGTGTGTGTGTGTGTGTGTGTGTGTGTGTGTGTGTGTGTGTGTGTGTGTGTGTGTGTGTGTGTGTGTGTGTGTGTGTGTGTGTGTGTGTGTGAGAGAGAGAGAGAGAGAGAGATAAGAATATAAGAAAATTAAGTTGCCCTACAGTAGCTCACTTCAAACTACAACTACTATATACTTGTTTTGGGCAACACAGACACATTTCTTCTTCTACCAAGCCTTGCTTTACAAACAGTAGCCTGGAAAATAAAACGTGGTTTTACATCTTCATAGAATGATACTGTACATCACTCATCATCTCTAGTACAGCAGCCCTCACCGTCTCAGCAGATTAGGAATGAATGATAATGCCTCTCTATCATGCTTCTCTGAAGGAGAATTACAGTGCACCATGATCTGCAAAATGCATGAAACACAATCAATACCATATGCCACACAAAGCGGTTTCAAAGAAGAGAGCTATGAAATTGGCTGTGTGCTGTTACATTTTACATTTTAGTCATTTAGCAGACGCTCTTATCCAGAGCGACTTACAGTCAGTGCATACATTATATTTTTTTCATACCCCTTGTGGGAATCGAACCCACAACCCTGGCATTGCAAACACCATGCTCTATCAACTGAGCTACATCCACTATCGGCATATCTATTTATTGTGGCCATTGAGATGTTAGCTATTAAAATCAGATCCAATAATAATATCAGAGGATTAGAAATACAGGGCTTAAAAACAAAGGTGTCATTGTACGCAGATTATTCATGTTTTCTTTTAGATACTAGAATCCCTCCACAGCCTCATAGAGGATCTAGATACATTTTCTAACCTCTCTGGATTAAAACCAAATTATGACAAATGTACTATATTATGTATTGGATCACAAAAAAATACATTTTTTACATTACCATGTAGTTTACCAATAAAATGGTCTGATGGTGATGTGGATATACTCGGAATACATATCCCAAAGGAAATAAATGATCTCACTTCAATAAATTTTAATAGAAAGTTAGCAAAAATAGATAAGATCTTACTACCATGGAAAGGAAAATACCTGTCAATTTGTGGAAAAATCACCCTGATTAACTCTTTAGTATTATCCCAGTTTACCTATTTGCTTATGGTCTTGCCTACACCTAGCAAACCGTTTTTTAAATTATATGAGAAAAAAATATTCAATTTTATTTGGAACGGCAAGCCAGACAAAATTAAAAGAGCATATTTATATAATGAATATGAATTCGGAGGACAGAAATTATTAAATATTAAAGCATTAGACCTATCACTAAAATCTTCAGTCATCCAAAAGTTATACTTAAATCCGAACTGGTTCTCAAGCAAATTAGTAAGATTGTCTCACCCACTGTTCAAGAAAGGCCTTTTTCCCTTTATTCAGATTACAACCAGTAATTTGAAAAGGAAATAATCTCCCAAATGTCACTATTTCTAAAACAAGCCATAGAAAGTTGGTTGCAATTTCAATTTAATCCTCCAGAAATGACAGAACAAATAATGCAACAAATATTGTGGTTAAATTCAAATATACTAATTGACAAAAAAACTTTATTTTTTGACAGAATGTTTAAAAAAGGTATAATCTTCGTAAATGATATCATCGGTAGGACTGGTGGAGTTATGTCGCACATGCAGCTAACAAAAACATATGGAAATGTCTGCTCTACCCAAAATTACAACCAAATAATTGCAGCCTTACCGCAAAAGTGGAAGAGGAAAGTTGAAGGGGGAGAAAGTAAGGAACTTGTCTGTCGGCCTTGCATTAAAGAACATAATTGGTTAAGGAAAACTGTGATAAATAAAAAAGTATATCAGTTTCACTTAAGGACCAAAGGATTGACAGCCGTCCCATATAGATTGCAAAATAGTTGGGAAGAGATCTTTGACGTACCGATCCCATGGCATAGTGTTTATGAACTGACACGCAAAAACGACACCGGATTCAAAAATTAGAATCTTTCAATTTAAATTATTATATACAATTCTTGCTACCAATAGAATGTTATTTATATGGGGGATACAATCTTCCCAGCTCTGCAGATTTTGCTGTGAAGAGACAGAATCATTAGATCATTTGTTTTGGTTCTGTCCATTTGTAGCTTGTTTTTGGACACAGGTCCAGGAATGGCTAAAGGATTGCAATATTTACCTGGAACTAACCTTGCAGATAGCATTACTGGGTGATCTGAAAAGTCATAGTCAATCAATCAATAATATAATAATACTTTTAGCAAAAATGTTTATTTTTAATTCACAATCTGTAGAAGCAATGAGAATAGAAAGGTTCAGAACTTTTGTAAAACATCACAGTACGGTTGAAATATATATGGCAAATAGAAATCCTATATGGATGGTGTTAAGAGATAGATGGGAGGTATTGAATAGAGTTGAAGGATGGGACTAATAACAAATAACAACAAATAATAACAAAGATAGCTAATAATGTAAGCATACTGTGTCCATAATAAGTATATAGGTTGTATGTTGGGAGCTTTTGGGAAAGAGCACAGTTAGAAAGATATGGCATTTAGAAGCAAACCGGATGGACATCATGAAAATGATCGGAGAGGTTGAGAGTAGAAGAAGTTCAGGAGCAAAAATATATATATATATATATATATATATATATATATATATATATATATATATATATATATATAATAGAATTATTGTAAAATTAACTCTGTCCATAAGGTGTAGATAGTAAGTATAGACCGGAAGTAGAGGCCTGGGCGTTGTTGTTCACTAATTTACTCCAAGTAGGGAAAGGATGGTGGGGTTGAAATGTAATAAAGGGGAATATATATATAAAAAAAAATTTAAAACATGGGGGATTGGAAGTGATGCAGACAATTACATTGATAGAAGATACAATATATCTGAAATATTAAGCTGATCCATCCCCCCCCAAAAAAATAAAATAAAAAATAATAATAATAATAATAATAATAATAAAAAAACGCCATGCTCTATCAACTGAGCAACATCCTGTTACAATAAAGATAATGCTCTGATGTCTTCTTATGTACCTACTGCATCTAAAATAGATCAATTCCCATAGAGCCTGTGTGATTTCATCTACTGCGAGTCTTCAGTCACGTTGAAGCGGTAAAATATGAAAGACAATGATTTATTCCCAAGTCTGGGCCTGAGGTACAACACAAATCTAATTCCCAAACCGGGAACAGCCGGCCGTTCAGAATAAATCCAGTGATATTGATTCCGCAGCAAACCAAATCTGGTTCTTTCAAGGTTCCCGGGACTTTTCATTGGGTTGTGGGAATGGTGATGGACATTACAAAAGAAAGACCTTAAAATACAAAATGTTATAAGTTTAGGGCCAGGCATTTTTCTCTGGTCATGTGGTCAGAGAGAAATCCTGGCCCTAGTTTTAGTGTTCACAGGATTTCATTTTTACTTAGCAGACACTCTTATCCAGAACAACTTACAGGAGCAATGATGGTTAAGTGCCTTGCTCAAGGGCACAATGACAGATTTTTCAACTAGTCAGCTCTGGGATTCAAACCAACAACCTTTCGGTTACTGGCCCAATGCGCGTAACCGTTAGGCTAACTGCCACCCATTTCAGTTCTTGGGAACACTCCTTTGTTATTTCCTTACCTCGGCAGACGTTCCCGTTATCCGTCTCGAACCCAGCTTTGCAGGTGCAGCTCCCGATAGGAACCATCCACTCCCCATCTCCATTGCAGTACAACTTTATGGGCACGTCCACCTCCTCAGAATTCGGGATGCAGACCCCTCTAGCGATGACCAGGGAGGTGCTCTCCGCCCCCGTCATGGTCTCTGGGAAGATGGCGAAGTTCTGCACCACACTGGGACACTTCTTATAAAACACCCTGACCGAGAGCAATGACATGCAGGCGCCATAGTCCTGAAATGCCAGGTAGAACCCGTTCTTCGACAGTGGGCCAAAGCTCCGAACCTCCGTGTTGACCTTCATCAATCGTCCACCGAAGTCCACCTGGGAGAAGCTCTCGTCGGCCGCGATGGTGTCCACCTTTAGGTAAGGGGCTTCCATCCAGAAGGCAGTTCCCTTGGTGGCGATGACCGAGTCCGTCTCATAGTAGTAGAGGTTGAAGGTCTCCTTACAGGAGCCGGGAACGTTGGGGATGGAGCTGCAGTCACGCACGGTGAAGCGCATCTCCACGTAGATCCTCTGAGCTCCACGTCGGTCGATGAAGGTGGTGAGGAGCCAGTTGTTCTGGCTGGGCTCAAACACGTTGCACACCTGATAGGTCCGGATGGTGTTGAGGTTCTCGTCGTAGCCGCTCACCTCCTCCCACTGTGAGACAGAGTAGAGACCAGAGACAGGGGTATTTGGTTAGAAATATACAGTATCTTGAAAAGTCCCAAAAACAGTAACCAAGTGTGTTTGACACTCCAATGCCAAGAGAGAAGGACACTCAGCTAGTATCACCTCAAATGTTTATGTTAACACATTTCTTAAACCATATTTTATATTTTAATTCACAGTTTCCTGCCTTGCAAAAAGTATGAAAAAGTAGCATTAAGTTTATATATGAGCAAGGAAACTATCAGGGCATTTGAAGACAGCTGAAGAGAAATTAACTCTGAATTTTGAAGACAAACTTGTGGCAAGGATATGTCAACTGACTTCCTGAAATGACAGTTCCCTGTCTTCCAGTTATGTCTAAAACAGCATTAGATAGAGAGATCTGGTTTCTACCGAAAAAAAAACAGTTTTGAAAAAAAACTATCCTTTCTATGGACACTTAATTTGGACTCAACTGACCTCCTGAAATGATAGTTCCCCATCTACCAACACATACTGTACAGTATACAGTATTAGTACAGGTAATAACAGAATGGAGTGATTTAATATTTTACAGATCTCCTCAGTTCTGATCATTTTGAGCACCAATGATCAGAACAAAGAATTTGAAGAGACTTAAAGAGACGTTGAAGAAACAAAAAGAGGAAGGTTAATATCCAGGTCTGCTCACTCCATACCCCCAACCACAGCCACTTCCACATTCTTGCATTGTCTGCCTGGTATGGCATGCCCGTTGGTGGTTAGTCACCTTTAAAAGGTTCCATACACACGATACAGCTTTCATACTAGAACATATTCTGTAGTAGACAGAGTGATAGTAGTAATCGAGACAGTGGTAGACAATGGAGATGTCGGAGGACATTTATGCCAACATGGACATTGTTCTAGAGAACATGTTTCGTAATAAAAGGGCAACAAGTAGAGATGAGGTTATCTATGATGATATCATCAACTCCCACAAGTAGTATGCCACCTCAAAGAGAACACCAGGATCTAACCCCTCAGGTTCGGAGAGCTTGGGGTTGAGATCCTTCAGAGCTGCTGCAGTGTGTCTGGGGCTGCTGTGTGTTCTTCTACTGGCTGGGATCATTGGTCTGGGTTTTTATCACAAGACAGTCGTCGTTGGGTTTGAAGATTATAAAGCTTCCAAAAACAACCTGACAATAGAGAAAGAAGAGTTACAGACCCGTTACAACACTGTGGCTAAAGAGAGAGATGAGCTACAGACTAGCAACAAGAAACTGACAACAGAGAGAGATCAGCTACAGAACAACTACAACGCCATGAAAGGTGAAAGAGACGGGGCACTGAGCAACTACAACAACTACCTTAGCTATTTTAGAAAAGAGGGATGTCCTTGTTAATTCCCACACATACAGTACTACAGATCCAAACTTTCAGGAGATCCACAGCTGATTAATGACCTTGCCTCAGAAGCCCAAAGCCTATAACCAAAGAGAGTATACTAAGAGGTCCAGGAACTGCTTCTCTAATAGAAATCCTAGATCACACTTGTAGGTGATGTCAGGGTGATGTTAGCTAGCTAAGCTCATGCGCATAAACGCATCATCAGGTTTAAAGGTCGTGTCGCGTCGGACTGCACGTGTCCTCCCATTGACTTCCCAAACCGCTGGTCTGTTTGGTCTGCTTTGCAGGCATCCCGGAGAAGTATTTGTTGCGCTTTTTTAGGTTGCTTGTTTTTTGTTAATTAGTTGTTGCAATCTGATTGATTTATCTTGACTATTGATTGATGTATCTTGTCAATTGTTGTCTTTGTCACATAATGAAAAATGTCAATATGTTGGACATGAAACATTTACACAAATCTGGTTGTAAAAGCCCTATGTCACATCTAGAATATTACAACAGGTATGCCTAGTACGCAACAGACTCAACTGACTTCCTGAAATGACAGTTCCCTGTCTACCAGTGGCTATGTCTAAAACAGCTGCTGATAGACAGGTAAAATGATAACACACATATAGGAATCTGGTTGCTGTCTTATTTTCAGACCTAATAAGCAGCCAATCACATACATATTTTTGCTATGTATGTGTGTGGCATGCTCATTGGTGGTAAGACACCTATACAACGTTCCGTACACACAACACAGCATTCATGCTAGAACATATTCTGTAGCAGGTAGTAGCATTTGAGACAGTGGTAGATTATGAAGATGTCAGAGGACAAATATGCCAATATAGGCCGGGAAAGCAAAGATGAGAATATCTATGAAGATGCCATATTCTCTCAAGACTCAAGAGACAAGACCAAGGAGGATGCCACCTCTAAGGGGCAGATCTGATAACACAGGTAGGAGACCCTCCAGAGCTGCTGCAGTGTGTCTGGGGCTGCTGTGTGTTCTCCTACTGGCTGGGATTGTAGGCCTGGGTCTCCACCACAAGAACGTCATCAGTGGGTTTGAGGATTGTAAAGCCAGCAACCTGACTAAAGGAAGGGAAGTCACAGCAAACTGGCTAAGATGAAAGACCAGTTACAGACCAGCTTCAGCACCATGACCATGGAGAGAGACCAGTTACAGACCAGCTTCAGCACCATGACCATGGAGAGAGACCAGTTACAGACCGGCTACAACAACCTGACTGAAGAGAGAGACCTGTTAAAGAGGGAGAGAGACTTCAGAATAGATTTTCTGCCTTAAAACAAACTGGGCCTGAAGGCTGGATGCGGTTTCAGTCTAGTTGGTATTACATCTCCTCTGAGATCAAATCCTGGGATGAGAGCAGACAACACTGTATTGAGAAAGGAGCAGATCTGATTATCATAAACAGCAAAGAAGAGCAGACATTTCTCACTATACTGAACAAGAGGGTCTGGATTGGCCTGACTGACAAAGACAGCGAGGGGACCTGGAAATGGGTGGATGGTACCCCACTGACCACAGCCTACTGGTTGGGAAAAAAACCTGATAATGGTGGTGGGGATCCAGCATATGGGGAGGAGGATTGTGCTGAGTACTCTACTGAGTTTATATGGAATTACTTTTCATGTGCCGCTCATTGTAACTGGGTCTGTGAGATAGTCATTTAACAGTGTTATATTAATGCATGTGTATGTAGCAGATGTGGTCCCTGAATTACGCTTGCGGGATGACTTTTTGATATGAGCAATCATTTAGACATTTGATAAGAAAGCTTAAAAAAAATATGCAGAAATGTAAAGACTGTTCCTTTCTATTTGTGTTCACAAACTGGTGGTTAGGCGGGCGCCGACTTCTTGAAAAGTCAGTTCCCCCTCTACCAGTGGTTATGTCTAACACAGCATCAGATAAAGATATAGCAATGTAGTACTGTCAGCTCAGGACATCCTGAGCCTGCGAGGGCCTTTACTTCAAATGTAGCAAGTATTTGGAGAGATATTGTGCAAAACGTGAGAAATACCTATAGCCATATCAGAGGGCGTGGAAATGTTAGCATACATCACTCCATGTTCATGTGTATTGCTATTGTGATGCATGTAATGGATCTTACTCCGTCTGTCTGTGTGGGATTTATCTTGTTTAGATTTATTTAATTTTATTAGATTGCATGCTTGTGTTGTTAATTTTTAGTTACCTGATTAATTTACTTAATTAATTTAGATTAATTTAGACTATTGATTGTTGTATCTTGTAAATTGGTGTCTTTGTTGCCTGATGAAAAATGCGAATAACAATGTCATGAAATAATAACACATCTGGGGCTCTATTTTCGGCTGGCGTTAAGCCAGCGTAATTGTCAAACGCAAGCTTGTTTGAAATTTCGACCTGTTAAAGCCGGCGCTCTTCTATCTTCGAACCGTAGCGCCAGGATTGGTAATTTACCTATCTTATATGAGCTTGCTTGTGCTGAGGTGGGATGGGTGGCAATATCTGAGGTGTCCTTAAAAATGTGAGCCAAATTGCCAATTTCAATTAGCGCTGGTGGGGATATTTAAGACCAACCGAAAGCTGGTCTTAGTGGTAGAAATGGTTGGTTATGGCATGGATTTTGACAACGGAAGCGTAGCCTATCCAGCCATGACGCACAGTGCCCATATCCACATGGAACAAGAGAGCTGTGCTTTTTGTGCCCGTAAACCTCGTATTTTAAAACATAAAAAACTAATGTTTTTTTTCTTCCCATTTCGTTTAATTTGATTAAAAACCAAGCATAGCCTCCCCTCCTCTCAATGAAGGATGTTTTTTTTTGTCATGCCCAATGCATTCGCCAAGTAGTCAAGACTATGGATAAAGAGTTTGGCTAATGAGACCGCTTTGAAATAAATATTTTTAGGTGGTAGATCAGCTTTAATATTGCAGATAGATTGTGGCTTCTATCAATGTAATTGTCCGCATCATTTCCAAATCCACCATATATATTTTTATGTAAATATATATATTCTTTTAAATATTGTTTTTGTTGTTGATATATTTTCCTTCTTTATTATTTCCCCCTAACCCTACCACCCCTCCCCTAATTGGAATAAACTCATTAAATATATTTTCCTTCATTATTATTTTCCCCTAACCCTACCACCCCTCCCCTAATTGGAATAAACTCATTAAATATATTTTCCTTCTTTATTATTTTCCCCTAACCCTACCACCCCTCCCCTAATTGGAATAAACTCATTAAATATATTTTCCTTCTTTATTATTTTCCCCTAACCCTACCACCCCTCCCCTAATTGGAGTAAACAAATGAACAACAATACTTAGGCTTCAATTTCCAGCTTATACATACATTTAATGGACAGTATATTTTACATTAGTTATCGTTTGTTTGTTTTTAGTCCCAGCCTTTAGCTACCCTTGAAATAAATCTTAATCATCAAAGTCTTAGCAAAATATCAAGTTTGGCAGCAGAACAGTGAGGACATCCCCTTTTTATCTATGTAGTCTATTACATTATTTTAGCCAGCTCCTGTTATTATTTTGGATGTGCGTAAAAAACCCTCATGTAGGCTACTGTATATGCCCATCATTGAAAGGTAGATTACATAATCCAGTGACGCGTATTTCGAAAGATTTTAAGTTATATTACTGCAACAATTGCTTTTTTTCTGTTTCGCTTGATTACAAAACAAGCCCTTAGTAGGCTACCCTTACCCTACTATAATGAAAGCTGGTTCAACAGCAATGCATCTGGTGTCTTCCTTATCCTTATAATGGTCTACTCCTGAGGCTTTTGCCGACATGCTTTTGCATTATTCACAAATCACATAGGCCTACCTGCAGTGCATATTCCATTCTGCTTTTATCCATCCCCATTTCCAAAGAGCGCCTTTCGTCCGATTACCAAATACTCGCTCCTCCATACCTAGGCAATTAAAAATGTTCTGTATAATGCCATATCAACAGTAGGCCTAGGCTATATCTTGCTTATTTAGAACATGCCTCACACATACAATACAATTTGTGGGAGCCTATTATATTTTATTTAAGAAGAAGTTTGATGCGTAAATGCCTATACTTGTTGAAGACAATTACAACAATGTTGACTGGCAACACTCCAAGCATATATTTTTTACGGTTGCTATAACTCCTTACTGTAGCCTATGCTATTTAATAAACTGTAGTATCAATCCACAATGGACTAGGACAAGAATATTCCGTGCCCCCAGTCGAATTGTAGTTGATGACAATGCAAAGCGGTCCTCTGTAGCTCAATTGGTAGAGCACAGCGCTTGTAACGCCAGGGTAGTGGGTTCGATCCCCGGGACCACCCATACGTAAAAATGTATGCACACATGACTGTAAGTTGCTTTGGATAAAAGCGTCTGGTAAATGGCATATTATTATTATTACAAAGAGCGTCAATAACCTACAGAACTTGAGACAAATGCATGCAGTATTAAGCCATGGAACGCCTTGATTGGCCAGTGGGTGGCCAAGCCCTCGTCACACCTATACTTTGTTCACTCATCAAAACCCAGCCCTTTTGTGCCACCGGCAGCTATTGCGATCATAATAATGGTTGTGAAAATAGAACAAATATTCCTGACACACCCCGGACCTATAGCGCTACCGCCAGAGCTTAGATTTACCATTGCGTTTGATTTGTCAAAATACACTGCTCCAAAAAATAAAGGGAACACTTAAACAACACAATGTAACTCCAAGTCAATCACACTTCTGTGAAATCAAACTGTCCACTTAGGAAGCAACACTGATTGACAATAAATGTCACATGCTGTTGTGCAAATGGAATAGACAACAGGTGGAAATTATAGGCAATTAGCAAGACACCCCCAATAAAGGACTGGTTTTGCAGGTGGTGACCACAGACCACTTCTCAGTTCCTATGCTTCCTGGCTGATGTTTTGGTCACTTTTGAATGCTGGCGGTGCTTTCACTCTAGTGGTAGCATGAGACGGAGTCTACAACCCACACAAGTGGCTCAGGTAGTGCAGCTCATCCAGGATGGCACATCAATGCGAGCTGTGGCAAGAAGGTTTGCTGTGTCTGTCAGCGTAGTGTCCAGAGCATGGAGGCGCTACCAGGAGACAGGCCAGTACATCAGGAGACGTGGAGGAGGCCGTAGGAGGGCAACAACCCAGCAGCAGGACTGCTACCTCCGCCTTTGTGCAAGGAGGAGCAGGAGGAGCACTGCCAGAGCCCTGCAAAATGACCTCCAGCAGGCCACAAATGTGCATGTGTCTGCTCAAACGGTCAGAAACAGACTCCATGAGGGTGGTATGAGGGCCCGACGTCCACAGGTGGGGGTTGTTCTTACAGCCCAACACCGTGCAGGACGTTTGGCATTTGCCAGAGAACACCAAGATTGGCAAATTCGCCACTGGCGCCCTGTGCTCTTCACAGATGAAAGCAGGTTCACACTGAGCACATGTGACAGACATGACAGTCTGGAGACGCCGTGGAGAACGTTCTGCTGCCTGCAACATCCTCCAGCATGACCGGTTTGGCGGTGGGTCAGTCATGGTGTGGGGTGGCATTTCTTTGGGAGGCCGCACAGCCCTCCATGTGCTCGCCAGAGGTAGCCTGACTGCCATTAGGTACCGAGATGAGATCCTCAGACCCCTTGTGAGACCATATGCTGGTGCGGTTGGCCCTGGGTTCCTCCTAATGCAAGACAATGCTAGACCTCATGTGGCTGGAATGTGTCAGCAGTTCCTGCAAGAGGAAGGCATTGATGCTATGGACTGCCCCGCCCATTCCCCAGACCTGAATCCAATTGAGCACATCTGGGACATCATGTCTCGCTCCATCCACCAAAGCCACGTTGCACCACAGACGGTCCAGGAGTTGGCGGATGCTTTAGTCCAGGTCTGGGAGGAGATCCCTCAGGAGACCATCCGCCACCTCATCAGGAGCATGCCCAGGCGTTGTAGGGAGGTCATACAGGCACGTGGAGGCCACATACACTACTGAGCCTCATTTTGACTTGTTTTAAGGACATTACATCAAAGTTGGATCAGCCTGTAGTGTGGTTTTCCACTTTAATTTTGAGGGTGACTCCAAATCCAGACCTCCATGGGTTGATACATTTGATTTCCATTGATCATTTTTCTGTGATTTTGTTGTCAGCACATTCAACTATGTAAAGAAAAAAGTATTTAATAAGATTATTTCATTCATTCAGATCTAGGATGTGTTATTTTAGTGTTCCCTTTATTTTTTTGAGCAGTGTATAAACACCTCTACAGTTTAACAATATGTAGGCCTAGTACTTCTCATTAAATCTTCAGTTCCAGAGTGAAGTGATACAGTATTTAGGGGTCTGCTGCTCACATTTATAAAAATGCTCCATGGAAGTTGAAGAGACTTTCAAAAGAGACAAATGCAAAGGTGCAAGTGTCATTTCCTGCTGGTCTTCTAGTCACTTCATCTCACTTCACACAAACCACAGCAAGCTATTAGTGGCAGACTTTCTGGGGCTATGCATTCACTAGCCAATCATACACAATGATTTGTATTGTCTTCCTCGAATGGTAGCTTCCTGTCCATTGGTTGTTACAGTCACATATATAAAATGTTGGACTCAGCTTTCTTACAACATACACCAAACATTGCTAGAACATCTGGTAGCAGTAATTGAGACAGTGGTAGATCACGGAGATGTCTGAGAATATCTATGCCAATATTGCCAGCATTTTAGAAGGTGACTCAGAGATGATGATATCAATGAAGATACTGTCGTCTCCCAAGACTCAAGAGACAAGACTGAAGAGGATGTCACCTCTAAGGGCAGACCAGGCGCTAACCCATCAGTTTACGATAGCTCAGGTAGGCAACCCTCTAGAGATGCTGCAGTGTGTTGGGGGTTGCTGTGTGTTCTCTTACTGGCTGGGATCGTAGGCCTAGATTTCTACCGCAACCGAGTCATGAATAGTTATGAAGCCAACTTAACAAAAGAGAAGAACTAACTAGGGACCAGCAACAAAACAACAACCTGACCAAAGAGAGAGACCAGCCACAGACCAACTACAACACCATGACTAACGAGAGAGACCAGTTACATACCAGCTACAACACCATGACTAAAGAGAGGGACCAGTTACAGACCAGCTACAACACCATTACTAAAGAGAGGGACCAGTTACAGACCAGCTACAACACCATGACTAAAGAGAGGGACCAGTTACAGACCAGCTTCAACACCATTACAAAAGAGAGAGACCAGTTACAGACCAGCTACAACACCATGACTAAAGAGAGGGACCAGTTACAGACCAGCTACAACACCATGACTAAAGAGAGGGACCAGCTACAGACCAGCTACAACACCATTACTAAAGAGAGAGATCAGTTACAGACCAGCTACAACACCATGACTAAAGAGACAGACCAGCTACAGACCAGCTACAACACCATGACTAAAGAGAGGGACCAGCTACAACACCATGACTAAAGAGAGGGACCAGTTACAGACCAGCTACAACACCATTACTAAAGAGAGAGACCAGTTACAGACCATCTACAACACCATGACTAAAGACAGGTACCAGTTACAGACCAGCTACAACACCATTACTAAAGAGAGAGACCAGTTACAGACCATCTACAACACCATGACTAAAGAGAGGGACCAGTTACAGACCAGCTACAACACCATTACTAAAGAGAGAGACCAGTTACAGACCAGCTACAACACCATGACTAAAGAGAGGGACCAGCTACAGACCAGCTAAAACACCATGACTAAAGAGAGAGACCAGCTACTGTCACGATTCTCTAAAGCAGAACCCAGAAGCAGACCAGGACAAGGTGAGTAGACAGAAGGGGAGTATTTATTTAACGACTCAAATGTGGAAACAGGATAATTCAGGAGATGGAGCGGGCAGCGGAGGTGAGTTTGTGGAAGTGAATAGGCAGATCCAATGATGTTACAGAACCCACCGAAGACCAGGCAAGGGTGGAGTGAATGTTCCGGGAGAATAACTGTACACGGCAAGCAAAAAGTACAAAACCACAAAACTAACTCTAGAAAACCTGAGGCTGATACGCTGACACAACATACTGTTCATGGCTAACAATCCGGCAGAGAATGGATGTCAGGTCAGAGCTTATGAAGTGAAGAGGTGGTGATCAGGACCAGGTGTGCAGATAGCTGATGAGTTGCAGGTGCGGGTAATCGAGAGATCTCCCGCCTAGCTTCGTCGCCCGGCAACCAGACAGGGTGCGTTCAGGAACCCTCAGGAAACAGACTCCAAGACAGAAAACAGGCAACTCAGGCAGAAACAGACTCAGGAAGCGGGATTCATGACAGCTACAACACCCTGACCAAGGAGAGATATCAGTTGGAAGGGACAGAGACAGGCTTCAGGAGTTCAAAAGAGCTTGTCTATCCTAGAAAGTTCTATGCAGTTTCAGTCCAGTTTGTATTACATCTCATTTGAGGTAACATCCTGGGATGAGAGCAGACAACACTGCATTGAGAAAGGAGCAGATTTGGTGATCATAAACAGCAAAGAGGAGCAGACATTTCTCACTATGATGAACAAGAGGGTCTGGATTGGACAGACTGACAAAGACAGAGAGGGGACCTGGAAATGGGTGGACGGTACCCCTCTGACCACAGCCAACTGGATGGTAAAACAACCTGATAATGAAAGGGATGAAGATTGTGCTGAGATCTACAATAATGATTTACCGGTAGGATCTGTGAGCAGGAGCTTTAACGTTGTATTATAACATCACTTCATGCATGTAACTTCTGCTGCAGAGGTGGTCACAAAAACAAGTTTCTCTCTGTCTGCTTTATCTCTCGCTCGCTTTCCCTCTCCCCTCTCTCGCTCTCTCCCTAAAAAAAAGAAGATTATTTCTCAAAAATGTTGTGAACAATTTTGTTTACATCCCTGTCAGTGAGCATTTCTGCTTTGCCAAGAATCCATCCACCTGACAGGTGTGGCATATCAAAAAGATGACTAAACAGCATGATCATTACACAGATGCACCTTGTGCTCGGGACAGTAAAAGGCCACTATTTTTGTCACACAACACAATGCCACAGATGCCTCAAGTTTTGAGGGAGTGTACAATCGGCATGCTGACTGCAGAAATGTCCACCAGAGCTGTTGCCAGAAAATTAAATGTACATTTCTTCACCATAAGCCACCTCCAACGTAATTTTAGAGAATTTGGCAGTACATCCAACCGGCCTCACAACCGCACACCACGTGTATCCACACCAACCCAGGACCTCCACATCTGACTTCTTCACCTGCGGGATTGAATGAGACCAGCCACCCAGACAGCTGATGAAACTGTGGGTTTGCACAACCGAGGAATTTCTGCACAAACTGTCAGAAACCATCTCAGAGAAGCTCATGTACGTGCTCATCATCCTCACCAGGGTCTTGACCTGACTGCAGTTCAGCGTCGTAACTGACTTCAGTGGGCAAATGCTCACCTTCGATGGCCACTGGCACGCTGGAGAAGTGTACCCTTCACAGATGAATCCCGGTTTCAACTGTACCGGGCAGATGGCAGGCGTCATGTGGGCGAGCAGTTTTCTGATGTCAATGTTGTGAACAGAGTGTCCTATGGTGGCAGTGGGGTTATGGTATGGGCAGGCATAAACTACGGACAACGAACACAATTGTATTTTATCGATGGCACTTTGAATGCACAGAGATACCGTGATGTGATCCTGAGGCCCATTGTCGTGCCATTCATCCGCCTCCATCACCTCATGTTTCAGCATGATAATGCACAGCCCCATGTCGCATGGATCTGAACACAATTCCTGGAAGCTGAACATTTCCCAGTTCTTCCATGGCCTGCATACTCACCAGACATGTCACCCGTTGAGCATGTTTGGGATTCTCTGGATCGACGTGTACGACAGCGTATTCCAGTTCCCGCCAATATCCAGCAACTTCACACTGCCATTGAAAAGGAGTGGGACAACATTCCACAGGCCACAATCAACAGCCTGATCAACTCTATGTGAAGGAGATGTGTCACGCTGCATGAGGCAAATGATGGTCACACCAGACACTGACTGGTTTTCTGATCAACGGCCCTACACTCTTAGAAAAAAATGGTGCTATCTACAACCTTAAAAGGTTCTTCGACTGTCCCCACAGGACGACCATTTTTGGTTCCAGGTAGAAACCTTTTTGGTTCCAGGCAGAACCCTTTTTGGTTCCAGGTAGAACCCTTTTGGGTTCCATGTAGCGCCCTTTCTACAGAGGGTTCTGCCTGGAACCAAAAAGGTTTCTACCTGGAACCAAAAAGGTTTCTCCTTTTTTTTCTAAGAGTGTACCTGTTTTTTAAGGTATCTGTGACCAACAGATGCATATCTGTATTCCCAGTCAAGTGAAATCCATAGATTAGGGCCTAATGAATTTATTTAAATTGACTGATTTCCTTATATGAACCGTAACTCTGTTAAATCTTTGAAATTGTTGCATGTTGCATTTATATTTTTGTTCAGTGTATAATAATAATATGCCACTTAGCAGACACTTTTATCCAAAGCGACTTACAGTCATGCGTGCATACATTTTTGTGTATGGGTGGTCCCGGGGATCGAACCCACTACCCTGGCGTTACATGCGCCGTGCTCTACCAGCTGAGCTACAGAGGACCAGAGAGAGGGATTTACCATAGGTGTTTAATATGAGGGTTTTAGCATGAAATATCCCTTATCAATTTTTTTTACACTATTTTACTATGTCTATGTATTTGTTGTCAATGTTTTGGCATGAAACTAGTGACAGTTGTGACTAGGTAAAATAGACAACCCTAGGTGTGACTAGGCACTGACTTGGCACATAATAGAATGTAGTGCTTAACAAATTCAAGATTATGTGCTATTGAATTACAATTAGTGGGCCGCAGACTAAATACGCCAACCAAGTGCTGGCCTGAAGGCAAGATTTTTCTTGAGGCCCCATTTTGAGATGATTTGGCATTAATTAGAGACCTGAGCACCTATTAAAAAAGTGTCTCAGAGTTTGAGTGCTGATCTAGGATCAGGTCCCCCCCATCCATATAATCTTACTCATGATGAATGGCCTAGATAGCATGGTGCATGAGTTCATCATAGTAGTCTGTGTGCCAGCTACATTAACATTAGTACAGTGATTATGAAAATGAGGAATAAAGGTCTGGATCATGGAAATTGATGTTATGGCTGTCATTTTAAACACCTTTCAGATGTTATGCATATCTGTCCTATGATCTAATTACTTTTCCATAGGTATAACACCTCTATAGTAGACATGCAGAAACACAGATATGATTGTTTCTCTGGGAAGAAAGTTGAGCATATTTTAACCAGATTTTACCTTTGACCCCTTGAAAATGGCCATCTAGGATGACATCCACCCTAACATTGTTTGATCAAACCTGGATGAAATCCAATCACTTTTTCCACGTTGGCTGGTCTACTAATAGTAAACACTTCAATATCAAAGCATACTATATGTTTCCTCTATCCTCTCCTTCTATTATGACTGTTAGATCATATAATATGATATTTAATCTTCTCCACCCACTGCACTCCACCATGGCATCGCCTCTGACCTCAGAGTGGATGCAAATAGAAAAGGAATCATCACCTGTCACCTTGGTGATAATGGAATTCTCTAGTATCTGCATCCATTTCCCCTGGCCCAAGGCCTAGTCTGTTAAATAACATCTCAGGTCCCACGCTGTATATATTTAGTACATGCGTTACAGCCTGAGCACAGACGTATGTTGCTGGAATCTATTATGGATGTTAGAGTCAAGGTAAACAAGGTGTGATGAGGAGGAGTGGAGTGCTTTCGCTCTCTATCCCTCTCTCCATCTGTCTCTCTATTCCTCTCTCTATCCCTCCCTCTGTCCCTCTCTCTCGCCCTCTCTCTGTCCCTCTCTCTATCCCTCTCTCTATCCCTCTCTCTGTCCCTCTCTCTGTCCCTCTCTCTGTCCCTCTCTCTGTCCCTCTCTCTGTCCCTCTCTCTGCCCCTCTCTCTATCCCTGTTTCCCTCTATTTTTCGAAACCTTTTCTGTCTGTTTCTCTTTTCCTCTTTGTCCATATCTCCATCCCTTCCCTATTGGTTCACTCTACCAAATGAATTACATTTGAATAAGCTTTATTGACAAAGAATGGGTACCACTGTTGCCAAATAAATATAATATAACAATATCACTCTGTTTCTCTCGCCATCCCTCTTTCTTTCCCTTTTCATCTTCATCCCTCTTTCCTCACTACTACTCCACCGTACCTCTTTCTCTTCAATTCAACACTTACACTGTTAATCATGACACCAAGGGGTTGCATCAGACTGTGCTCCCCTATCAACAGAGACACATTCATAGCTTCATTTTCTATCAAGATGAAGAAATAGAAAACACGCAAGCCCATTTGCTTTGGTACTCATCCCTAATAGCTTTGCTTCTTTGCCCTTCATATTGGAGATTGATCTCCTGTTTCCCTTGTCCCTGATTGTAAAGTGTGGCAGTGTCATTATGGTAGCTGTGTTTTTACGGACGGGAAGCAGAAAGGCAAAGAGGAGATGGAGAGGCTGTGGATTCACCGAGCACTTAATGTTGGTGTTAATGACCTGGGGTAGAGAGTTGCTAGCGTAGCACGACGCGGGAGGAAGAGAAGGGGGGAGAGAGGGGAAAAAATAGAAAAATAGAAAGAAAGAGAGAAGGAAGGAAGGAAGGAAGGAAGGAAGGAAGGAAGGAAGGAAGGAAGGGGACAGGGAGATAGAGACAGCGGCAGAGACAGAGACAGAGACAGAGACAGAGACAGAGACAGAGACAGGGATATACAGTACATTAAGAAAGTATTCAGACCCCTTCCCTTTTCCCACATATTGTTACGTTATTCTAAAATGGATCAAATTTACACACAATAACCCATAATAACGAAGTGAAAACAGGTTTTTAGAAATGTTTGCAAATGTATTAAAAATAAAAAACAGACCCTTTGCAATGAGACTCGAAATTGAGCTCAGGTGCATCCTGTTTCCATTGATCATCCTTGAGATGTTTCTACAACTTGATTGGAGTCCACCTGTGGTAAATTCTATTGATTGGACATTATTTGGAAATGCACACACCTGTCTATATAAGGTACCACAGTTGACAGTGCATGTCAGAGCAAAAACCAAGCAATGAGGTCGAAGGAATTCCCCGTAGAGCTCCGAGACAGGATTGTGTCGAGGCACAGAGCTGGGGAAGGGTACCAAAACATTTCTGCAGCATTGAAGGTCCCCAAGAACACATTGGTCTCCACCATTCTTCAATGGAAGAAGTTATGAACCACCAAGACTCTTCCTAGAGCTGGCTGCCCGGCCAAACTGAGCAATCGGGGGAGAAGGGCCCTGGTCAGGGAGGTGACCAAGAACACGATGTTCACTCTGACAGAGCTCCAGAGTTCCTCTGTGGAGATGGGAGAACCTTCCAGAAGGACAACCATCTCTGCAGCACTCCACCAATCAGGCCTTTATGGTAGAGTGGCCAGATGGAAGCCACTCCTCAGTAAAAGGCACATGACAGCCTGCTTGGAGTTTGCCAAAAGGCACCTAAAGGACCCTCAGGCCATGAGAAACAAGATTATCTGGTCTGATGAAACCAAGATTGAACTCTTTGGCCTGAATGCCAAGCATCACACCTGGGGAAAACCTGGCACCATCCCTACGGTGAAGTATGGTGGTGGCAGCATCATGCTGTGGGGATGTTTTTCAGCGGCAGGGACTGGAAGACTAGTCAGTAGGGGTGTAACGATTCGTTTTAACAACGATTCGATTTGTATCACGATTCGTGGTTGTCGATACGATTCAAGGACGATATTGGTTCATTTAGAACGATACGATCCGAAACGATTCAGTGACTTGAAATTGATTCAGTAACCTTTTAGCCAAAAATTCAACCAGTGTGACTGAAATAAATACCTGGATACTGGACAGTGCAGGTGAAGTTTCCTAGATTCCTGTTTCTTGTAAGGACCGCAATGGTGGCTTGATAATTTCTCGCTCGTCGGTTTCTCCTCTGTCGTCCACCATGCTATGTTTTGTTGTCTTTGCGCCTTTGCGCTGCTGCTGGCGCGGGGCGATGACGTCACGGATAGGCAGACTGAATCGAGTAATGTTTAAAGCCTTTATCATTAAAAGTGCTAAGAAAAAACATCCATATAAAGTCTGACGTGCTTAAATCCAATGGGTTATTTCCTAGTATCGATACAATCGATTTATTACATTTTAAAACGATGTTAGATTGATATATGTTGTCCAAAAGGCCAACTCGCCGAGCACAGATCGATGTAGTTGGATCATAGGAATATAAATCGATACATCGATGTAGTAGATGGATCGTTACACCCCTACTAGTCAGGATCAAGGGAAAGATGAATGGCGCAAAGTACAGAGAGATCCTTGATGAAAACCTGCTCCATAGCGCTCTGGGGCGAAGGTTGACCTTCCAACAGGACAACGACCCTAAGCACACAGCCAAGACAACGCAGGAGTGGCTTCGGGACAAGTCTCTGAATGTCCTTGAGTGGCCCAGCCAGAGCCCAGACTTGAACCCGATCTAACATCTCTCCCCCCCATCCCGGAGGACCTGAGCCCTAGGACCATGCCTCAGGACTACCTGGCCTGATGACTCCTTGCTGTCCCCAGTCCACCTGGTCATGCCACTGCTCCAGTTTCCACTCTTCTGCCTGCGGCTATGGAACCCTGACCTGTTCACCGGACGTGCTACCTTGTCCCAGACCTGCTGTTTTCAACTCTCTCTCTCTACCGCACCTGCTATTTCAACCTCTAAATGCCCGGCTCTGAAAAGCCAAATGACATTTACTCCTGATGTACTGACCTGTTGCAACCTCTACAACCACTGTGATTATTATTTGACCCTGTTGGTCATCTATGAACGTTTGAACATCTTGGAGAAAGATCTGGCCTTAATGGCCATGTACTATTATAATCTCCACCCGGCACAGCCAGAAGGGGACTGGCCACCCCTCAGAGCCTGGTTCCTCTAAGTTTCTTCCTAGGTTTCTGCCTTTCTAGGTAGTTTTTCCTAGCCACCGTGCTTCTACATCTGCATTGCTTGCTGTTTGGGGTTATAGGCTGGGTTTCTGTATAGCACTTTGTGACATCTTCTAATATAAAAAGGGCTTTATAAATAAAATGTGATTGATCTCTGGAGAGACCTGAAAATATAGTTGAGCAGCGACACTCCCCATCCAACCTTACAGAGCTTGAGAGGATCTACAGAGAAGAATGGGAGAAACTCCCCAAATACAGGTGTGCAAAGCTTGTAGCGTCATACCCAAGAAGACTCGAGGCTGTAATCGATGCCAAAGGTGCTTCAACAAAGAACTGAGTAGATGGTCAGAATATTTATGTAAATGTGATATTTCAGTTTTTTATTTTTTATAAATTTGCTAAGATTTCCCAAAACCTGTTTCTGCTTTGTCATTATGGGGTATTGTGTGTAGATTGATGAGGGGAAAAAACTATTTAATCAATTTAACAATAAGGCTGTAAAGTAAAAAATTTGGAAAAACTCAAGGGGTCTGAATACTTTCAGAATGCACTGTACATAGAGAGAGACAGACAGATAGAGACAGAGAGGCTAAAGGAGAGAGAACAAGAGAGACAGGCTGAGACAGAGACAGAGACAGAGACAGAGACAGACAGAGACAGAGAGAGAGACAGAGACAGACAGAGACAGAGACAGAGACAGAGACAGAGACAGAGACAGAGACAGAGAGAGAGAGAGAGAGAGAGAGAGAGAGAGAGAGAGAGAGAGAGAGAGAGAGAGAGAGAGAGAGAGAGAGAGAGAGAGAGAGAGAGAGAGAGAGGGGAAAAGTCTAATATATTCAGCCGAGCATTCCTCTGCCCATGGCCGCAGTGCTGCCATCAGGCCATCAATACACAACACCCTCCTAAAGACCATTCATCACATCAATCTCCTGCCGTTACCTTCAAACACTGATAAAACAGTACAGAAACCTCAGACAGGAAAGAGAGTCCTCAGAGAGAACCAGAGCAAACAGAGAGAGAGGGAGAGAGAGAGGAGAGGTGGAGAGAGAGGGAAGGAGGAAGAGGGAGATAGAGTGGAGGGGGGAGAGGGAGAGAGAGGGGAATGGGAGAGTTTCAAGTGTGGTATGTACAGGATGCACATGGTATACAGATGTAGGATCTTATTTTAATCACTCTTTTGCTGCTGAGAATTTGCAGGAAATGCAAACTTGTAGTGTATTTGAGTTTTTAAAAGTTTGTAATGTCCACTTTGAAATTTCAGACTTGATTTGCCCTAACGAAAAATGTATCATCCCCTACAAAAATGTCCATTAATTATAATCCATTTAATAATTCACATTTCCTGTTGCTGCAGGATTATTTTCCTGCTGTAGCAAACTGGCTCAAATTTAGATCCTACATCTGGACATCTTCCAACAAAATGCTTACTTGCAGGTTCCTCCTCGACAATGCAACAACAATAAGAAATAATAAAAGATAACAATACAAGCATAAAGTAAATGGCTCAGTAGAAAACACTCTTAGAAAAAAAGTTGCTATCTAGAACCTAAAAGGGTTCTTCGGCTTTCCCCATAAGATAACCTTTGAAGAACCCTTTTTGGTTCCAAGTAGAACCCTTATGGTTCAAGGTAGAACCCTTTTGGGTTCCATGTAGAACTCTTTCCACAGAGAGTTCTACATGGAACCCAAAAGGGTTCTACCTAGAACCAAAAATGGTTCTACCTAGAATCAAAAAGGTTATCCTATGGGGACAGCCAACCCTTTTTTCTAAGAGTGTAGGATACATTTAAACTCAGTTTTTCACAATTCCTGACATTTAATCCTAGTAAAAATTCCCAGTTTTAGGTCAGTTAGGATCACCACTTTATTTTAAGAATGTGAAATGTCAGAATAATAGTAGAGAGAATGATTTATTTCAGCTTTTAGTTATTTCATCACATTCCCAGTGGGTCAGAAGTTTACATACAATCAATTAGTATTTGGTAGCATTGCCATTAAATTGTTTAACTTGGGTCAAACGTTTTGGGTAACCTTCCACAAGCTTCCCACAATAAGTTGGGTGAATTTTGGCCCATTCCTCCTGACAGAGCTGGTGTAACTGAGTCAGGTTTGTAGGCCTCCTTGCTCGCACAAGCTTTTTCAGTTCTGCCCACAAATGTTCTATAGGATTGAGGTCAGGGCTTTGTGATGGCCACTCCAATACCTTGACTTTGTTGTCCTTAAGCCATTTTGCCACAACTTTGGAAGTATGCTTGGGGTCATTGTCCATTTGGAAGACCCATTTGCGACCAAGCTTTAACTTCCTGACTGATGTCTTGAGATGTTGCTTCAATATATCCACATAATTTTCCTTCCTCATGATACCATCTCTTTTGTGAAGTGCACCAGTCACTCCTGCAGCAAAGCACACCCACAGCATGATGCTGCCACCCCCGTGCTTCACGGTTGGGATGGTGTTCTTCGGCTTGCATGCCACCCCCATTTTTCCTCCAAACATAATGATGGTCATTATGGCCAAACAGTTATATTTTTGTTTCATCAGACCAGAGGACATTTCTCAAAAAAGTCCGATCTTTGTCCCCATGTGCAGTTGCAAACCGTAGTCCGACTTTTTTATGGCGGTTTTGGAGTAGTGGCTTCTTCCTTGCTGAGCGGCCTTTCAGGTTATATCGATATAGGACTCGTTTTACTGTGGATATAGATACTTTTGTACCTGTTTCCTCCAGCATCTTCACAAGGTCCTTTGCTGTTGTTCTGGGATTGATTTGCACTTTTCGCACCAAAGTACGTTCATCTCTAGGAGCCAGAACACTTATCCTTCCTGAGCGGTATGACGGCTGCGTGGTCCCATGGTGTTTATACTTGCGTACTATTGTTTGTACAGATGAACGTGGTACCTTCAGGCGTTTGGAAATTGCTCCCAAGGATGAACCAGACTTGTGGAGGTCTACAATTTTGAGGTCTTGGCTGATTTCTTTTGATTTTGCCATGACGTCAAGCAAAGAGGCACTGAGTTTGAAGGTAGGCCTTGAAATACATCCACAGGTACACCTCAAATTGACTCAGATGATGTCAATTAGCCTATCAGAAGCTTGTAAAGCCATGACATCATTTTCTGGAATTTTCCAAGCTGTTTAAAGGCACAGTCAACTTAGTGTATTTAAACTTCTGACCCACTGGAATTGTGATACAGTGAATTATAAGTGAAATAATCTGTCTGTAAACAATTGTTGGAAAAATGACTTGTGTCATGCACAAAGTAGATGTCCTAACCGACTTGCCAAAACTATAGTTTGTTAACAAGAAAGCTGACTGCTTCTTCCCTAAATAGTTATTGCATAGTTTGGAGCTGTGCTTTGGGTCATTGTCCTGTTGTAGGAGGAAATTGGCTCCAATCAAGTGCCGTCCACAGGGTATGGCATGGCGTTGCAAAATGGAGTGATAGCCTTCCTTCTTCAAGATCCATTTTACCCTGTACAAATCTCCCACTTCACCACCACCAAAGCACCCTCAGACCATCACATTGCCTCCACCATGCTTGCCAGATGGCATCAAGCACTCCTCCAGCATCTTTTCATTTGGTCTGCGTCTCACAAATGTTCTTCTTTGTGATCTGAACACCTCAAACTTTGATTAGTCTGTCCATAACACTTTTTTTCCAATCTTCCGCTGTCCAGTGTCTGTGTTCTTTTGCCCATCTTAATCTTTTATTTTAATTGGCCAGTCTGAGATATGGCTTTTTCTTTGCAACTCTGCCTAGAAGGTCAGCATCCCGGAGTCACCTCTTCACTATTGACGTTGAGACTGGTGTTTTGCGGGTACTATTTAATGAAGCTGCCAGTTGAGGACCTGTGAGGCGTCTGTTTCTCAAACTAGACACTAATGTATTTGTCCTCTTGCTCAGTTGTGCACCGCGGCCTCCCACTCCTCTTTCTATTCTGGTTAGAGCCAGTTTGCGCTGTTCTGTGAAGGGAGTAGTATACAGCATTGTACGAGATCTACAGTTTCTTGGCAATTTCTTGCATGGAATAGCCTTCATTTCTCAGAACAAGAATAGACTGATGAGTTTCAGATGAAAGTTATTTGTTTCTGGCCATTTTGAGCCTGTAATCGAACCCACAATTGCTGATGCTCCAGATACTCAACTAGTCTCAAGAAGGCCAGTTTTATTGCTTATTTAATCAGCACAACAGTTTTCAGCTGTGCTAACATAATTGCAAAAGGGTTTTCTAATGATCAATTAGCCTTTTAAAATGATAAACTTGGATTAGAAAACCCAACGTGCCATTGGAACACAGGACTGAAGGTTGCTGATAGTGGGCTTCTGTACGCCTATGTAGATATTCCATTTCCAGCAACAATAGCCATTTACAACATTAACAATGTCTACACTGTATTTCTGATCAATTTGATGGACAAAAAAATTGCTTTTCTTTTGAAAACAAGGACATTTCTAAGTGACCCCAAACTTTTGAACGGTAGTGTCGCTGCAGTGCCATTCCATCCAGGAAGAGTCTACATGGTCCTTGAGGAAAAGGTGGTTATTACATTTTAGTCATTTAGCAGACGCTCTTATCCAGAGCGACTTACAGTTAGTGAGTGCATACATTTTTTCATACTGGCCCCCCGTGGGAAACGAACCCACAACCCTGGCATTGCAAGCGCCATGCTCTACCAACTGAGCTACACGGGACCGTTATGAAGGATTTCCGATGCTGGCCTGATGCACTTCTATGTTTGTACGGGCTAATGTACTCACTCCAACATGGATACCCGAATTGCATGAAGAACACGTTTGGGTTTATACAAAAAGTGTTGTTAAACTTGGATGGAGACAGAATGAAGCCAAAGGTCCTTGCTTTGAAAAACCAACTGTAAAATACCAATACCAAAAACATTTATGGCGCTAAACAATTGTAAATAGTTACGTTATCCTATAAGGAAAAGAGATTAGGGATAAAAAAACTAACTGAAAAAGACTACATTTCTTGTAGGCAAATGCCAACTAAAATGTCTGCCTGCATTTGATTTGTGCCTTTAGTCCAACTGGTCACAAAACTGAGAAAGTCATGCAATACTATTGGCCTTTAATCTATTGAGTCTTAAAATGTACAGAGATACAAGACTAACTTGACTTCAGTTGGTGTAGAGTTTAATTGAAACTGTTACTGTTTGGGAAAACTGAACATTGGCATTGTGAAGTTACCTTACAAATCAGTGATGACGTTGTTGGCCTCAGCCTAAATCCTTGTATATAGGAAGCTTTAGAGGCATTGGCCACAAATCTCACATTTCATGCGAAAAATGGCTGAAGTGCCAGAGGATGAAAATGGATAGGGAATCTTCATGGAGTTGTAAGGAGAGGTCTTTTGCATACCTGTGTAGTGTTGTGGACCGGTACATATAAGAAATGTGGGGAAACAACGTTCGCACACACTGTCTACTTGCATTTAGAACGTTTTTGTCCGATTTAATGATTTGGCCCTACACCTTAGTCAGGAATGAAGGTTTAGGACCGAAACATTGCGTGCATAAGTACATTTTATCATCTGCAAGGATAATTTTGTTTTGTAAACATAATGGAGTGAAAATTGTTGTGGAGGAAGACATTTAAATTGTCAACATTAATCTTAATCTAAAACAGTTAAATGTAGTCAAGTTGTTAGACTGTGAAATGGATGTCGGCACATCACTACCTCGTTCATTTGATTTTATATCCTTCAGCACAGCTTTTAATTGAATGGAAGCTACCACATCAGTTGAAAGTGTTAATTGGAGAAGGGTCATTATACTGCGCTTATGTTGTAATAGTTAAGTTGTTGATAGGGAATGTTGCAATGTTACACAGTATTAAATAGTTTGAAAGTTGGGGGGTTGTTATCTGAGCCTTTATCTGAGCCTTTTAAATTATAGCATATGTTCAAATAAGTCATGCTGTACAGAATTGGCATTCATCTATTGATGGTTACTGACCAAAACCTTAGAAAAACCTTCACAAAGTACAGGCTCAGTGAGCACAGCCTTGCCATTGAGAAGGGTAGACACAGGAAAACCTGGCTCCCTGTAGAGTAAATGCTGTGCAACCACTTCACCACAGCAGAACCCGAGACAGAGCTGCATTTCCTGACAGAAAGTAAATAATATAGAACAATTAGTGTAATTTCCCCAAATTTGAAACCCTTATTCAAGGTTTCAAAGACCTCTCTGATGAGAATAGGCTACCCATCCTGTTGGGGGAGGATGCAGAGAGCTGTGGGTTGGCAGCGCACTACATTGTTGCCTGCCATAAGATGAGGGACAGTGTCTGACAGACCAACCAATCTGCACATGTCCTCTATGCCATTGTTATTGTTCAATGTATGGTTATTTTGACCCTTGGTTATTGTTGTTGCTGTTGTCCCATTGACAATATTGATTATTATTATTTTAACAATGTTAATATTGTAAATCTCCAAAGTAAGCTTTGGCAATATGTACATTGTTACGTGATGCCAATAAAGCAAATTGAATTGAATTGAATTGAGAGAGAGAGAGAGAGAGAGAGAGAGAGAGAGAGAGAGAGAGAGAGAGAGAGTAGATTTCATTCAACAGGCTTAGGATGTTCCTTTTTATAATGAGCCAATTTTTTTATTCCTGACAACTGAACATTGGATTACAGTGTGTGTGTGTGTATTGTTTTGTGTGTGTTTATTTGTGTGTGTGTGTTTTATCCTTTTGAAAAACATACAGCTTAGAAGATGTATCTATTGAATGGGACCAAGGTCTTAGTATGACATTGGAATATAATCCACATTGAGAAACAGTGTCACGACTTCCGCCGAGGCTGCCTCCCCTCCTTGTTCGGGCAGGTTTCGGCATTCGGCGTTACCGGCTTACTAGCTACTGCCGATCCATTTATCATCACTCCATTTGTCTTGTCTTCAATCACACACAGCTGGTCCTTATTCCCTCATTAGTCATTTTATAAGTGTTCCCTCTGCTTCCTTGTCTGTGCGGGTGATTGTTTATTGTGGAGGTTTATGAAGCTCGGTGGAGCTCGTGTATTTTGTATCGACGGGAGTATTTTCCCGTGTGCCTTGTATTTTCCAGTGCGCCTGTTTTGTACCCTGGAGTGTGCTTGACGCATTTCTGCGTAAACCTGTATTTTGTGGATTAAAGCCTGTTATTCTGTGATTTACCTTCCTGCGCCTGACTCCTTCAACACCACCTCATCACAAACAGAGACAATGACTGAACTCTATAATACCCTCATCATAAACCATTCTTCACAGTCCCTCCTCCAAGCTCAGAGTTATAACATTTGCATTTCTATACCATTGGGTACATTCTTTAGACAATGAAAAAGTCCTACTACGCATATGAATAGACTAGTCATTTGCCTTCTTTGTTGTTTTTGTAGTAAAAGCAGTCACATTCAGACAAACTAATACAAACACACACACAAGCAGACACCCAAACACACACACACACACAAGCAGACACCCAAACACACACACACACAAAATATGCACCGGCATGATTACTATTATCATTTGTGATCAGCTGTGTTGTTGCTCAGCGTCTGCTCTGCTCTGTGTTGCTCTCCTCTACTCGTCATGTGTGGTTGAGTATGATGGATGGGGAGGAAATAGGGATGTTTAAAACACTCCCAGCTCTCTCTCTCTCTCTCTCTCTCTCTCTCTCTCTCTCTCTCTCTCTCTCTCTCTCTCTCTCTCTCTCTCTCTCTCTCTCTCTCTCTCTCTCTCTCTCTCTCTCTCTCTCTCTCTCTCTCTCTCTCTCTCTCTCTCTCTCTCTCTCTCTCTCTCTCTCTCTCTCTCTCTCTCTCTCTCTCTCTCTCTCTCTCTCTCTCTCTCTCTCTCTCTCTCTCTCTCTCTCTCTCTCTCTCTCTCTCTCTCTCTCTCTCTCTGACTGCCAGATCCCAGCAGCTACTATGTAATTACACACACTGCATGTTTGATTGAGCAAAAAAAAAGACCCTCGTCATTGGAGAGAGGAGGGGAGACTGGGAGGGGAGTGGAGGAGTCTTGTGTGTTTACCCTGATCATGTGACCTGTCCAGGCAATGACTATAGGGCCTATAGATTGCACTTGATTTCTCATTATAGACTAGGCTAAATACTATATAGGTGAAGCTAATTGTGGAAACCTATACAGTCCCCCATTAACTAGTGGTCATAAAGGAAAGGAGAAAATAGAACTTAGCCTTATAGACAATAGACAAAGGTTATATTCCTGAATGATATCGTTTTTGCTGACAGACTTCATTAATCGTGTGTGTGGTGTATGCACGCATGCCTGTGTCTTCATCTCCTGTGGAAAATATGCTGCGTTGATACAATATTTGCCATTTGGTCTTATTATATGCTCCCATAGTTCTGAGAGCGTTGTGTGTAATGTGGCATCAAGCTGTGTCATTCAGCAGAACAATCCAAGCTTGGCACCTCTCTCTCTCTAACTCTCTTTCTCTCTCTTCTCCACTACCATCCTGCTTTTACAATATTATTACTAACACTTGCGTTTTCAATTATCTGAACGTCGCGGTTCTTTTGACGATGCTGCCTTTCCCTCTCCGCAGGGCAGGTGGCTGCTGTTATGATGGGCTGCTGCTACGGAACACAGCCCTTAAATGAGTTATGAGGCTGGCAAATGCAGCTCTTCCAGATAGGAGATGAGGTTGAGAATGGAGGGATAGAGAGAAATGCCTAACGCCTATTACTCCGCCAGAGCAAGGTAGGCAATTTAGTCCAATCGCCCTGTTGGCGGCAGCGGCGAGAGCGGCGAGATGGAAAACCAGAGTGTTATTAATGCGGGGTAGGCTAAGCTACATCAACAACAAAACGCTAAATGGATGACAACATGAATATAGAAAATAAATACATTAAAACATTTTCCATAAAACTCATGCATCTAGTACATGCTAGTACACGTGACAGTGCCTCACATTCGCATATGTACACACACACGCTGGTGGTGAGTGGACCTTTGGCAAAGTTTAATCCAATTTAGTTCACCTGATGTAACAGAAGTCTTGACATTCAACAGGAAGTAACATGTTATTCTACTCCACAAGCAAAGCTGCCATCGAATCCATTCAAAGCGCTGAAGGACATAACATGTTCACGTACACATTGTGCTTAGAGGTGGTTAATGTCAATGTGAAGAAGTCACTTGTTGATATCTCAACACCTAGCAACAACAGCCATTGAAGTCTGAAGGCTGAAACCGCCGCAGTAGCAACACTACATTGAGCCCTATTGTGAAAAGCTTGTCCTGAGTTGTGTAGAAAAACAGGAAATTAACTAGTGGTTTATCCATCTGCTCATGACAACAACAGGATTACATGGCTTTATGTTGTAAAGCTTTAAAAGGAGAGACTGTTTGGATACATGAACAGACATCACACTCTCAAGGATGGGGAAGGGAAAAGCGCAAAGGAGATGTTGAGCAATGGAGACAATATACACAAAATACTCTGTAATATCAAAGTGGAAGAACAACTCTAACATTTTTGAAAAATGTATGGAAATAAAACACGAATATTGATTAGATATGTATTCAACCCCCTGAATCAATACATGTTAAAATCACCTTTGGCAGCAATTAAAGCTTTGAGTCTTTCTGGGTAACTCTAAGAGCTTTGCACACATGGATTGTACAATATTTTCCCATTGATCTTGAAAAAAGTATTCAAGCTCTGTCAAGTTGGTTGTCGTCATTGCTAGGCAGCCATTTTTATGTATTGCCTTAGATTTTCAAGCCGATTTAAGTGAACATTATAACTAGGCCACTCAGGAACACTCAATGTTGTCTTGGTAAGCAAAACTGGTGTTTTAGGTAATTGTTCTGCTGAAAGGTGAATCTGTCTTGGTAAGAAACTCCAGTGTATAGTTGGCCTTGTGTTTTAGGCAAATGAAAGGTGAATTTGTCTCCCAGTGTCTGTTGGAAAGCAGACGTAACTAAGTTTTCTAGGATTTTGCTTGTGCTTAGCTCTATTCCGTTTAATTTTATCCCAAAAAAAGTCCTAGTCCTTGCTGATGACAAGCATACCCATAACATGATGCAGCCACCACTATGATTGAAAATGTGGAGAGTGGGACTCAGTATTGTGTTGTGTAGGATTTGCTTTATATTCAGAAAAAAAAGTTAATTTCTTTGTATTTATTTAGTGCCTTATTGCAAACAGGATGCATGTTTTGGAATATTTGTATTCTGTACAGGCTTCCTTCTATTCACTCTGTCATTTATGTTAGTATTGTGGAGTAACTACAATGTTGTTGATACATCCTCAGTTATCTCCTATCACAGCCATTATAATCTGTAACAGTTTTAAAATCACCATTGGCCTCATGGTGAAATCCCTGAGCGGTTTCCTTCCTCTCTGGCAACTGAGTTAGGAAGGGCACCTGTATCTTTGTAGTGACTGGGTGTATTGATACACCATCCAAAGTGTAATTAATAACTGCACCATGCTCAAAGGGTTATTCGATGTCTGTTTTTTTTCCTACCCATCTGCCAATAGGTGCTGTTCTTTGCAAACTATTTGAAAACCTCCCTGGTCTTTGTGGTTGAATCTGTTTTTGAAATTCACTGCTTGACTGAGGGACCTTACAGATAATTGTATATGTGGGGTATAGAGATGGGGTAGTCATTTAAAAATCATGTTAAACACTATGCAACTTATTATGTGACTTGTTAAGCAAATGTTTACTCATGAACATATTTAGGCTTGCCATAACAAAAGGGTTGAATACTTAATGACTCAAGACATTTCAGCTTTTCATTTTTTATAAATGTTTTATACATTTGTAAGCATTTCTAAAGACATAAAGATTTGGCATGGGTCCTCAGATCCTCAAAAAGTTCTACAGCAGCACCATCGAGAGCATCCTGACTGGTTACATCACCGCTTGGTATGGCAACTGCTCGGCCTCTGACCGCAAGGCATTACCAAGGGTAGTGCGTACGGCCCAGTACATCACTGGGGCCAAGCTTCCTGCCATCCAGGACCTCTATACAAATCAAATCAAATCACATTTTATTGGCCACATGCGCCGAATACAACAGGTACAGACATTACAGTGAAATGCTTACTTACAGCCCTTAACCAACAGTGCATTTATTTTTAATAAAAAAGTAGAATAAAACAACAAAAAAGTGTTGAGCAAAAAAGAGCAGAAGTAAAATAAAGTAACAGTAGGGAGGCTATATATACAGGGGGGGTACCGGTGCAGAGTCAATGTGCGGGGGCACCGGCTAGTTTAAGTAGTTGAAGTAATATGTACATGTGGGTAGAGTTAAAGTGACTATGCATAAATAATTAACAGAGTAGCAGCAGCGTAAAATGATGGGGTGGGGGGGGGGGGCAGTGCAAATAGTCCCGGTAGCCATGATTAGCTGTTCAGGAGTCTTATGGCTTGGGGGTAGAAGCTGTTGAGAAGTATTTTGGACCTAGACTTGGCACTCCGGTAGCAGAGAGAACAGTCTATGACTAGGGTGGCTGGAGTCTTTGACAATTTTGAGGGCCTTCCTCTGACACCGCCTGGTATAGAGGTCCTGGATGGCAGGAAGCTTGGCCCCAGTGATGTACTGGGCCTTACGCACTACCCTCTGTTGTGCCTTGCGGTCGGAGGCCAAGCAGTTGCCATACCAGGCGGTGATGCAACCAGTCAGGATGCTCTCGATGGTGCAGCTGTAGAATTTTTTGAGGATCTGAGGACCCATGCCAAATCTTTTCAGTCTCCTGAGGGGGAATAGGCTTTGTCGTGCCCTTTTCACGACTGTCTTGGTGTGTTTGGACCATGATAGTTTGTTGGTGATGTGGACACCAAGGAACTTGAAGCTCTCAACCTGTTCCACTACAGCCCCGTCGATGAGAATGGGGGCGTGCTCAGTCCTCTTTTTTTTCCTGTAGTCCACAATCATCTCCTTTGTCTTGGTCAGATTGAGGGAGAGGTTGTTATCCTGGCACCACACGGCCAGGTCTCTGACCTCCTCCCTATAGGCTGTCTCATCGTTGTCGTTGATCAGGCCTACCACTGTTGTGTCGTCGGCAAACTTAATGATGGTGTTGGAGTCGTGCCTGGCTATGCAGTCATGGGTGAACAGGGAGTACAGGAGGGGACTGAGCACGCACCCCTGAGGGGCCCCCTTGTTGAGGATCAGTGTGGCAGATGTGTTGTTACCTACCCTTACCACCTGGGGGCGGCCCATCAGGAAGTCCAGGATCCAGTTGCAGAGGGAGGTGTTTAGTCCCAGGATCCTTAGCTTAGTGATGAGCTTTGAGGGCACTATGGTGTTGAATGCTGAGCTGTAGTCAATGAATAGCATTCTCACGTAGGTGTTCCTCTTGTCCAGGTGGGAAAGGGCAGTGTGGAGTGCAATAGAGATTGCATCATCTGTGGATCTGTTGGGGCGGTATGCAAATTGGAGTGGGTCTAGGTTTTCTGGGATAATGGTGTTGATGTGAACCATGACCAGCCTTTCAAAGCACTTCATGGCTACAGACGTCAGTGCTACGGGTCGGTAGTCATTTAGGCAGGTTATCTTAGAGTCCTTGGGCACGGGGACTATGGTGGTCTGCTTGAAACATGTTGGTATTACAGACTCAGTCAGGGACATGTTGAAAATGTCAGTCGTATACCAGGCGGTGTCAGAGGAAGGCCCTAAAAATTGTCAAAGACTCCAGCCACCCTAGTCATAGACTGTTCACTACCGGAGCGCCAAGTCTAGGTCCAAAAGGATTCTTAACAGTTTCTACCCCCAAGCCATAAGACTCCTGAACAGCTAATCATGACTACCCGGACTATTTGCATTGTCCCCCCCACTAATCGGTGCCCCCGTACATTGACTCTGTACCGGTACCCCCTGTATATAGCCTCCATAATGTTATTTTATTTTACTGCTGCTCTTTAATTATAAAAAAATAAAAATAAATACTTAACACTTTTTTTCTTAACACTGCATTGTTGGTTATGGGCTTGTAAGTAAGCATTTCACTTTAATAACTGTTGTATTCGGCACATGTTGCAAATCAAATTTGATTTGATTTGAATTCCACTTTGAAAATATGGGGTATTGTGTGTAGATCAGTGACACAAACTCTAAATTTAATCAAATTTAAATGTAGGCTGTAACACAACAAAATGTGGAAAAAGTCAAGGGCGGCGAATACTTTCTGAAGGCACTGTATACAGTATACTGTATTCTCGACACAGCTTATCCAAATATACCTACCACTGTACATACCATTTGCTTTTCCAAATGATATACTGTCTATACACACCACATATTTATATTATAGTTGCGCCGGTCGGCGCGACTATAGTAGGGATTGATTGAAGCTCAATGTTAGTTTCAAATCTCCCTACCATCATATCTAAGCCAATATCACACCAATGTCAATGAAACTTCGCAAATCAACTTGATTGGAGGTACAAAACACACTCCCGCCTCTCCTCATGAGTTCGACTGTTACTGAGAGCCAAATACCGGATTTACATACCAAAAGTCCAGTCGCTACGCACTTTGACTGCCAGACACAATGTTGCCTCATTAAAGTACATGGGTATCGAGCATGTCAAAGTCCCAAGGAGAGGGAGGGACATCGATAGACTTCTATTGCGAAGAAAATCCTACTGGATATTCCGATAGGAAACCATGTCTCCAAAAGGACTTAATGAGGACTTTCCCATTAGCCATTTCCTGTGAACGCCATCTGACAACCACTGTTGGGTATTGTAACATACTGTATGTTTTGTGTACCTGATACAATGGTTATACAGTTATAATATTCGAGAAGTGGATATATACGATTGTTTTTGTGTGCCCCTTTCAACTTAAACATGTATAGACCGCCCTAATTGGTGCTTGTCTTATGTCTATAAATATAGGTGTGGTACACTTCCGGTGAAATGACCTGACGAAGCTCGTTGCAGGATGGAAACGTTGTGTGTTTACTAATAAAGGTATGTGGTGGAGCTTATGAGTGTGCAGCCTCTATTTCTTCTACACTGTTGGAGCTAGTAACAGAAGCATTTCACTGCACCTGCTATAACACTTGCAAATCTGTGTACGTGAACAATTAACTTTGATTTGACCTCTGACAGTCCCATGATCTACAGTGCCTTCGGAAACTATTCAGACCCCATGACTTTTCCACATTTTGTTAGGTTACAGCCTTATTCTAAAATTGATTAAATTGTTTTTTTTCTTCATCAATCTACACACAATACCCTATAATGACAACACAAAAACTGGTTTTTAGAATTTGTTGCTAATTTATAAAAAAAAAAAAAACTGAAATATTACATTTACATAAGTATTCAGACCATTTACTCAGTACTTTGTTGAAGCACCTTTGGCAGCAATTAAAGCCTTGAGTCTTCTTGGGTACAAGCTTGGCACACCTGTATTTGGGGAGTTTCTCCCATTCTTCTCTGCAGATCCTCTCAAGCTCTGTCAGGTTTGATGGGGAGGGTTGCTGCACAGTTATTTTCAGGTCTCTCCAGAGATGTTCAATCGGGTTCAAGTACGGGCTCTGGCTGGGCCACTCAAGGACTTGTCCCGAAGCCACTTCTGCGTTGTCTTGGCTGTGTGCTTAGGTTCGTTGTCCTGTTGGAAGGTGAACTTTCTCCCCAGTCTGAGGTCCTGAGCACTCTGGAGCAGGTTTTCATCAAGGATTTCTCTGTACTTTTCTCCATTCATCTTTGCCTTGATCCTGACTAGTCTCCCAGTCCCTGCCGCTGAAAAACATCTCCACAGCATGATGCTGCCACCACCATGCTTCACCGTAGGGGTGGTGCGAGCTTTTCCTCCAGACATGATGCTTGGCATTCAGGCCAAAGAGTTCAATCTTGGTTTCAACAGACAAGAGAATCTTGTTTCTCATGGTCTGAGAGTCTTTAGGTGCCTTTTGGCAAACTCCAAGCGGGCTGTCATGTGACTTTACCTGAGGAGTGGCTTCTGTCTGGTCACTCTACCATAATGGCCTGATTGGTGGAGTGCTACAGAGATGGTTGTTCTTCTGGAAGGTTCTCCCATCTCCACAGAGCTCTGTCAGAGTGACCATCGGGTTCTTGTCACCTCCCTGACCAAGACCCTTCTCCCCCGATTGCTCAGTTTGTCCGGGCAGCCAGCTCTAGGAAGACACTTGGTGGTTCCAAACTTCTTCCATTTAAGAATGATGGAGGACACTGTGTTATTGGGGACATTCAATGATGCATACATTTTTTGGTACCCTTCCCCAGATCTGTGCCTCGACACAATCCTGTCTCTGAGCTCTACGGACAATTCCTTCGACCTCATGGCTTGGTTTTTGCTCTGACATGCACAACTGTCAACTGTGGTACCTTATATAGACAGGTGTGTGCATTTCCAAATAATGTCCAATCAATAGAATTTACCACAGGTGGACTCCAATCAAGTTGTAGAAACATCTCAAGGATGATCAATGGAAACAGGATGCACCTGAGCGCAATTTCGAGTCTCATAGCAAAGGGTCTGAATACTTATGCAAATAACACATTTGCATAAATTTAAAATAAAACTGTTTTCGCTTTGTCATTATGGGGCATTGTGTGTAGATTGCTGAGGATTTTTGTTTTTTAATCCATTTTAGAATAAGGCTGTAATGTAACAAAATGTGGAAAAAGTCAACGGGTTTCAATACTTTCCAAAGGCACTGTACATCACACTAACACACACAATGAGACGGAGGGAGAGGAGGGAGGGAGAGAGAGACAGAAAGAGATGGAGAGAAGAGAAGAGAGAATAAGGTGAAAGAGCTAAAGATGGAGAAAGACAGGAGAAAAGATAAAGAGAGGATGAGAGCGAAAGGCAAAGAAGGACACGCAACAGGAGAGCAGAGAGTCAAGGGGAGAAATGGACTGCAATTACAGCTGACTTCACTGTTCTGCTGGAATAAGAGGTAGTTTGAGAATCAGGCTGACCTGAGTTGGAGGACACAACCACAACCACAAACACACACACATATACACACACACCTCTCTCCTGTCATGCCTCTCACCATTCTGTAATGCCAGTCAGTGAAGAAAGAAGAGAAGGATGAATTCTGTCTTTTAAATGTGTCCATGTTCCATCTCTCTATTCTTCTATTATACAGTTGAAGTCGGAAGTTTACATACACTTGGTTGGAGTCATTAAAACTCGTTTTTCAACCACTCCACACATTTCTTGATAACAAACTATAGTTTTGGCAAATCGGCTTTTTGGCACACCTGTGTTTTGGAGCAGTGGCTTCTTCCTTGCTGGGCGGCCTTTCAGGTTATGTCTATATAGGACTCATTTTACTGTGGATATAGATAATTTTGTACCTGTTTTCTCCAGCATCTTCACATGGTCCTTTGCTGTTGTTCTGGGATTGATTTGCACTTTTCATACCAAAGTACATTGATCTCTAAGAGACAGAACGCGTCTCCTTCCTGAGCGGTATGACGGCTGCGTGGTCCCATGGTATTTATACTTGCGTACTATTGTTTGTACAGATGAACGTGGTACCTTCAGGCGTTTGGAAATTGCTCCCAAGGATGAACCAGACTTGTGGAGGTCTACAATTATTTTTTCTTGGCTGATTTATTTTGATTTTCCCATGATGTCAAGCAAAGAGGCACTGAGTTTGAAGGTAGGCCTTGAAATACATCCATAGGTACACCTCCAATTGACTCAAATGATGTCAATTAGCCTATCAGAAGCTTCTAAAGCCAATACAATTTTGAACCACTGGAATTGTGATACAGTGAATTATAAGTGAAATAATCTGTCTGTAAACAATTGTTGGAAAAATTACTTGTGTCATGCAAAAAGTAGGTGTCTTAACCGACTTGCCAAAACTATAATTTGTTAAAAAGAAATTCGTGGAGTGGTTGAAAAACAAGTTTTAATGACTCCAACCTAAGGGTATGTAAACTTCCAACTTCAACTGTACTTGACTAATTGACTAAAGATCAGACAGGAAAAGTTACTGAGAGAGGCAACATTAGTGAGGATTTTTAAGAGAAGGAAATCAAGAATTTAGTCAGCTTTTTTCTGTGTGTTCTCTTCCTGAGAGTGACATCCTATTGTAAAATAAGAAAGGAGTGTTAAAGACAGAGAGAGAGGAAAATTAATCTATGCTGAATTGTGCGATATTTCATGTGGCAAAAACAGATAGCCAACTGCGGAAGTATTGCACACACACATGGAACGCACACACATGCCACGGACACACGGACACACACAAACACCGTGTGATTCCCTGTCCTGTCATCCCTGTCCCCATGTTGAGTATAAATGATAATGTTTGCTCAGAGCAAATACAACCCAGTCTTCCTGACAAACCCAACTCAAACTCTTTCCTCCACTGTATGTATGTGTGTGTGTGTGTGTGTGTGTGTGTGTGTGTGTGTGTGTGTGTGTGTGTGTGTGTGTGTGTGTGTGTGTGTGTGTGTTTGCGTCACACTGAGGTTGAGGTGCTCTTCTCACATGGCCACTGGAGCACAGCCGGCTTCAGAATACAAGGTCAGAGTTCACCTCTCTCCCTCTATCGCTTTCTCTCTCTCTTTCTGTCTCTTTCCATCCCCCCGCTCACTCTGTCGCTCTCTCTTGCTCTCTCACTCTACCTCCCTCCAGGGGCGGACTGGGCCCAGTAATCAGCCCTGGCATTTTCAACACCCTGGCCCATTATCTTCCTTGAGGCCCCGACACCGGCCAATTTTTTCCTTGAGGCACCCATTATTAGCCAAATAATTATCATTTTATGCAACAACAAAAAAAGTAGTTAGATAGGCCCAGTAGGCTAAAAATGGACCAGCCCATCTGGTATTTGCCAGAAATGCCAGATGGTCAGTCCGCCCTTCCCTCCCTCCCTCCCCCTCCCTCTTTTCTCTTCATCCCCCTCTCCCCCCAACCTGTGCTCCATGTACCCCGTCTTCTTCCACTGGCAGTCCGCCCTGCCCTCTGTGCGTGCGTGTGTGTGTGTATGAATAATGGAGGTGTGTGTGTGTGTCTGGACAGCAGATGGTCAGATGGTCAGCCTGGCTCTCTCCTCTTTAAGACCATGCTGAGAGCACATCAGCACCTGACCAGGCTCAGACAGGGACAGCCATCAATTTGACCAGCTCTAATAATATCTCACAAACACACACCCACAAACACACACCCACAAGACACACCCACAAAGACACACCCACAAAGACACACACACAAAGACACACTCACAAAGAAACACCCACAAAGACACACACACAAAGACACACCCACAAAGACACACCCCATGAGACACCAATGAGCTCATCCCTCCCTACACACAGCTGTCATAGGCCAGGAGAAGGGCTTTCACCTCCATTTCACCTAATCATCCCTTTATTCTACCCAATTTCACTTCCTCCCAGCCCATCTTCCACCCATCTCTCCCCCTTTCCCCCATATCGTTCCAGCCCATCTTCCACCCATCTCTCCCCATTTCCCCCATACCGTTCCAGCCCATCTTCCACCCATCTCTCCCCATTTCCCCCATATCGTTCCAGCCCATCTTCCACCCATCTCTCCCCATTTCCCCCATACCGTTCCAGCCCATCTTCCACCCATCTCTCCCCATTTCCCCCATACCGTTCCAGCCCATCTTCCACCCATCTCTCCCCATTTCCCCCATATCGTTCCAGCCCATCTTCCACCCATCTCTCCCCCTTTCCCCCATACCGTTCCAGCCCATCTTCCACCCATCTCTCCCCATTTCCCCCACACCTTTCCACCCCATCTTCCATCCATCTCTCCCCCTTTTCCCCACACTCTTCCATCCATCCTTCCCACCCACTGCCATTCCTCTACTCCAGTGACTTTGTATCCCAGAACCTACCTCTCACAGTGGCTGGGCTGCAGCTACAGTGCACCTATATGGGGGCTAGGATCATAGGCCTCTGCAGCACCCAAATCCCCACTTCCCTATTTACTATCCCTCTCCCCTAGCCCACTACTCTCAGCACTATACCCCTGTCTCCCCTACCCCTACTCCTACCGTCATGTCCTTTACTCCCCTACCCCTACCACTCTACCCCCTACCCCTAGCACCCTACCCCCTACCCTCTGCTACCCCTATCCGCCAGCCCATAAGCCTGTGCTCCATCCCTGACCCGTGGAGTCACATGAGTTAACCCAAACTCTCATTCACACGCAAACACACTCAACCAATGCACAGCCACACTCTTTTTTCACTCTTCACACACAATCAAACTATTTCCCTCTTTCTCTCTGGTCGCTCAAGGTTCGCCTAATCCTACACGCCCCCCCTTCGCTCCCTCTACTGAAATCCACCCCCCTCCTCTCACTCCTTCCCTCTTTCCTTGTCCACCTCTCCTTTCCCCATTTCGTTCCACTTGTAAGGTTTCTCTAATCCAGCAACCCCCCTCTCTAACGAAAAACCCTCCAACTCCGTCCCCCTCCTCTCCATCTCCTTTTCCTCTCTTTCTATTCTTGACATTCATCCCTCTCCTTCTCCCCCTTTCCTCCTCTCTTCTCCCTGTGCTCTATTTGAGAGGAGATAGAACACAGTGGCCAGTGTATGAGTGTGTGTGTGTCTGTCTGTCTGAGCCATTAGCTTTTACGCCTGCCTGCCCCTGCCTGCTGCATGACTGAAGGGTAGAGGTCAAAGGGCACTCACCTCTTTGGGACACCATATTTAATTCATTATCACTGAGCAGCTCTGCGGGAGCCACGGTGTGCGTGTGTGTGTGTGTGTGTGTGTGTGTGTGTGTGTGTGTGTGTGTGTGTGTGTGTGTGTGAAACAGAGAGTGAGAGAAAGAAAGAATGAAAGAGAGAGCGAGAGAGAGAGAGAGAGAGAGAGAGAGAGAGAGAGTGAGTGCGTGAGTGAATGAGTGAGTGAGTGAGTGAGTGTGAGAGTGAGAGAGAGACAAAGACCATGTAAGTGTGTGTATATGAGTCATTATGTTGTGAATAGAAGGTGTAGTCTCATCTGCTTGGCTTGTGGGCCCTTTCTGCTTGTCTACTTCATGTAGATGTCAACATAATGGACATGTCATATGTGTTTGAGTGTGTATGTCTACATGTCATGGTTATACCACTGTAGCTAACCCCTTACTGACAGACAGACACACACCCACACACACACAAGCTAGTCAGTCTCTGTGTTATTGGGGTCAAGCAGAGAAGCGGAGAGCCCAGTTGGCCATTACATCAATGGGACTTCTCCTCCATGACTTCACATACCTTCAATTAGACATGGTACTATGTGCTGTATGCCAAGTTGATCATTTTCTTTTTTTGTTTTATACTTTCATGCCCTCTATGGTCATTGTATTAGGCAAGCAAGACAATATACAACACACAAGGTTTTCGACTGAGATATTATAACATAATGCTGCAGTTTTCAGCCTTGGGGTGTTACGGGATATACAGTTGAAGTCGGAAGTTAGGTTAGGTTGGAGTCATTAAAACTCATTTTTCAACCACTCCACAAATGTCTTGTTAACAAACTATAGTTTTGGCAAGTCGGTTAGGACATCTACTTTGTGCATGACACAAGTAATTTTTCCAACAATTGTTTACAGACAGATTATTTCACTTATAATTCACTGTATCACAATTCCAGTGGGTCAGAAGTTTACATACACTGAGTTGACTGTGCCTTTAAACAGCTTGGAAAATTCCAGAAAATTATGCCATGCCTTTAGAAGCTTCTGATAGGCTAATTGACATAATTTGAGTCAATTGGAGGTGTACCTGAGGATGTATTTCAAGGCCTACCTTCAAACTCAGTGCCTCTTTGCTTGACATCATGGTAAAATCAAAAGAAATCAGCCAAGACCTCAGAAAACAAATTGTAGACCTCCACAAGTCTGGTTCATCTTTGGGAGCAATTTCCAAATGCCTGAAGGTACCACGTTCATCTGTACAAACAATAGTATGCAAGTATAAACACCATGGGACCACGCAGCCGTCATACGCTCAGGAAGGAGACGCGTTCAGTCTCCTAGAGATGAACGTACTTTGGTGCGAAAAGTGCAAATCAATCTCAGAACAACAGCAAAGGACCTTGTGAAGATGCTGGAGGAGACAGGTGCAAAATTATCTATATCCACAGTAAAACGAGTCCTATATCGATATTACCTGAAAGGCCTCTCAGCAAGGAAGAAGCCACTGCTCCAAAACCACCATAAAAAAGCCAGACTACGGTTTGCAACTGCACATGGGGACAAAGATTGTACTTTTTGGAGAAATGTCCTCTGGTCTGATGAAACAAAAATAGAACTGTTTGGCCATAATTACCGTCGTTATGTTTGGAGGAAAAAGGGGGATGCATGCCATCAGAAGAACACCATCCCAACCGTGAAGCACCGGGGTGGCAGCATCATGCTGTGGGGGTGCTTTGCTGCAGGAGGGACTGGTGGACTTCACTAAATAGATGGCATCATGAGGAAGGAAATGTATGTGGATATATTGAAGCAACATCTCAAGACATCAGTCAGGAAGTTAAAGCTTGGTCGCAAATGGGTCTTCCAAATGGACAATGACCCCAAGCATACTTCCAAAGTTGTATCAAAATGGCTTAAGGACAACAAAGTCAAGGTATGGGAGTGGCCATCACAAAGCCCTGACCACAATCCTATAGAAAATTTGTGGGCAGAACTGAAAAAGCGTGTGCGTGCAAGGAGGCCTACAAACCTGACTCAGTTACACCAGCTCTGTCAGGAGGAATGGGCCAAAATTCACCCAACTTATTGTGGGAAGCTTGTGGAAGGCAACCCGAAACGTTTGACCCAAGTTAAACAATTTAAAGGCAATGCTACCAAATACTAATTGATTGTATGTAAACTTCTGACCCACTGGGAATGTGATGAAAGAAATAAAAGCTAAAATAAATCATTATCTCTACTATTATTCTGACATTTCACATTCTTAAAATAAAGTGGTGATCCTAACTGACCTAAAACAGGGAATTTTTACTAGGATTAAATGTCAGGAATTGTGAAAAACTGAGTTTAAATGTATTTGGCTAAGGTGTATGTAAACTTCCGACTTCAACTGCAACTGCCTCCTAACATCTGCCACCGACTGTGCTTGACATCGCCATAACCTCTCCTTTTACCGTCTGGAAAAATATGCTTTAAGACATTTCTAAACTAAACTCTGTCTGTTAATACTGAGTTGGTGTGTGTGTGTGTGTGTGTGTGCGTACATGCTCATTGCTGGATTGACCTAGCCTGTTCTCTCAGACTGTACCACAGCCTTGAGCTTATCTGCACCGGGAGCCTCTGTTCTGTTCTGTTTCTTTCTCTCTCTCTCTCTCTCTCTCTCTCTCTCTCTCTCTCTCTCTCTCACACTCACACTCACACTCACACACACAGCAAGACCAAGAATGCCTAGTTGTTCCAGTAACTTCCACTAGTGAGTAAGACTGTATTCTCCCTGCAGCAAGTCTCAATCCCTGAACCCTTACAGCTAGAGATACTTAAAGACAACATGAACAAGAGACAATAACTCCTTTAGTGCCTTACTTAACAAGCCTCAAAGAAAATCCAAATATAACCACTACTTTAGTCTTTACTAGAAGAATCTGGGTCAAAAATACTAGCCGTCTCCTCTCACTTTTCTGCAATAGTCTAATTTCCTGTCTTCAAATGTCTTTAAAAAACGCTTCATACCCTCCAGGTAGACGTTGGCCTTAGACCCAGATCTAGGATCAGCTTATGCTAGTTTTAACCATTAGGGGGAAACAGAAAATAGACCTTCAATCAGCGACTAGGGATAACTCCTACTCCACATCATTCAGTACCCCACTATCCTACAGATGAACCACAGTAGTTCATGCCTCTAGAGTAAGTGCAGTAGTGTGTGTGTGTATGTGTGTGTGTGTGTGTGTGTGTGTGTGTGTGTGTGTGTGTGTGTGTGTGTGTGTGTGTGTGTGTGTGTGTGTGTGTGTGTGTGTGTGTGTGTGTGTGTCACGATCGTCATAGGAAGTGGACCAAGGCGCAGCGTGATATTCGTACATCTTTTAATAAGTACTTTACAACAATTAACAAAACAACAAAACGATACGTGAAGTCTAAAGGTTCTCAAACACAAACCTATAAAGAACAAGATCCCACAAATAACTGTGCAAAACAGGCTGCCTAAGTATGGCTCCCAATCAGAGACAACGAGCAACAGCTGCCTCTGATCGGGAACCACCCTGGCCAACATAGATCTAAACGATCTAGAATAAACACATAGAAACTACAACATAGAAACTAACACCCTGGCTCAACATAAAAGAGTCCCCAGAGCCAGGGCGTGACAGTGTGTGTGTGTGTGTGTGTGTGTGTGTGTGTGTGTGTGTGTGTGTGTGTGTGTGTGTGTGTGTGTGTGTGTGTGTGTGTGTGTGTGTGTGTGTGTGTGTGTGTGTGTGTGTGTGTGTGGAATGTGTGATGTAGCTCACTAGTGGCAAGAACTCCACTCAATGTAGTACTGATGTAGTACTGATGCAAGCTGACATCCAACATCATGCATAGCTCTCTGTAATGGCTGTGAGGCTGTGAGAACAGTGTTCTATCTACTCTACCAGTGTGTTTGACAGAATTCCTTGCTAGAACTGTACATGCACCAGGCTGAACACTTAACATTTAAGACCTTTCAATGTCTGTTTATATGGCTCAAGACTGATGAAAAGAGTTGCTGAATAAACTACTGTACCATAGCTAATGTCCATTTCTCTGTCATATTCTGTCACAGTTGTATGTTCACAGTAAGCAAGGAAGTAAAACTGTCACGTTACCAGGTCGGAAGTGTTTTATCTGCCTTCGTCTGTGATAATGAGTTTTCTTCAATTAAGTATATAAACCCTGGATTGCTGATGCCATGTATTGGACAATGAGAGGCTTTGAAGCCACTGGTCGGCTATATTGGCACTCCCCAGTAGGAGCAGTCCTCCATAGGAATGAATGGAATTCTACAGTATTTCAATTACACGTTTCGAGGATTACATTGCATGTATTGAAGTATGTTTTAGTTGTAGTGGGGACAGCTACATACTTTAAGGAAAAATTAATATATTTGTAATTGTTTTATTTGTATGTTTAGCTCAGATTATATAATTTCAAAGTATGGAGTAAGGTGTCTGTAATAGAATAAATGTGGTAAAAATGAATGTAGAAATTAATAAATGCATTTCTATAGCTTCCAAAATATTTTTTTCCAATGGTGGGGGAGTGCCAAGATTGAGGCATGGTGGCTTCAACACAGCGCCCCCTGTCAGTCATCTAGTGTATATATAAATCATTGGTTTTGTTTTGTAGTACCGTGTCATTTTAAGTTAACAGTATGTTTTTTTGACAGCTGTCATCCGGTTCTTTTGTAAATGAAACGATGAAATGAAACAATAAAGAATGTTTGTCGACATTTAAGGCTGCTCTCGAGACCGCAAAACAGTACAGAATGAGACTACTACAAACATCTGTCCTTTTAAATGTTTTCTGTTCCCTGTGTGTTGTGTTCATGTTGTGTCCCCTCACACACAAGCACACGTGCACATACACAAACACACACACACATACACGCCCTCAGCTCAACCAAGTCTCAGCCCAGCTCAGTCCTCAGCACATCATGGCCTATTTTTAGCAAGCCACTCGCTCATTCAGGAGGACTTCCCATCCATTGTCAGTTTCTCAGCCTGAAGACAGGGTGTGTGTGTGTGCGTGTGTTTTTGTGTGTCAGCCTGGCCACTCTTCTACTGTTGTGTTCTATGTGGCGTGAAACTCCTTAGATGTGTGTGTAAAACGCCTCAAAGTGCCAAACAGCCTGTTAATGTTAGACAGTAGTGATGGAGGGAAAAAATCGATACAGTTACATATCGGGACATTCTTTTTGACATTTTCTCATGGCTTTCTCTTGTCCCTCTGCAGCATACATATGGTAAGCAATATGTTTGGAACATCGAATCGCAATAAAATCACAGTATCGAATCACCATACATATAGAATCGTGAGAATCATGAGAATCGCAATACATATCATGATAATATCAAATATCGTGAGGTCCCTGGCAATTTCCAGCCCTGTTAGACACAGTGGCTGGTTATTTTGCACTACATACTATAGCTGCTGCATGATTCACTGTGCTATGGTCTGGGAAGTATTAGTGAGCTAAGGAAATGAGCAGTGTGGTGTTCAGTTCATGCAGAAAAAAGTAGCCAGACACTGTTGATGACAAATGCAAATGATTATCAAAAGCCACAAATATAATGATTTAGTGCCAGAATGTTGCATAATGTGCATCATAGAAACAGTTCCTCTCAAGCTCCAACAATTTCCAATTCAGTTGTGTTTTAATTATTTGATAAAAGCATCAATTCCAATGCTGATGGGTGCACAGTTTCAACAGTTAGATGTGAGTCAAACCACCCGAAATCAACTGAAACCCACAATAGTTCAATCCAACCAACTCCTAGCCTTCTTGTTCCTCTTTAGCCCTCTTCCTCCCCTGGATAACTGCACCCTTACTGCATCATTACACTGTAGCATTACTGTAGAATTATGGCTGTCTTATCCCGTATAGCCTCTATTGAAGGGATTTGGGCTGGCTTTCACTGGCTTAAGTGGACCCATTATGTCATTAAGTCATTATGAATGGAGATGGGATGGGGAGAAAATAATACTGTAATGGTGATCACCGTGGCTACAGTAGTTCTATGGCATGTCTGTCTGTCTGCCTGGACATACATTAGGCCTACTGTACTGTTGAGGATGACATTGATCAGATCATTTGACTATGGAGAAAAATATATTGTGTGTACAGAAAGTTATTTGGCTTGCATTGCCTATTCCAGATATGGCTGGGAATTGCTAGGGACCTGAAGATATTACGATACTTCGGTGCCGATACGCTCTGTATTGTGATTCTCACGATTCTATATGAATTGCGATTCGATACTTTGATTTCAATTCGATGTTCCAAACATATTTCTCACCATATGTCTGCTGCAGAGGGACAAGAGAGTGCATGAGAAAATGAGTTTTAATCAGTCATGGAAATAAAAGTGCTGAAAACACATTGGCTCCCTATTTAAGAAGAAGATGGAGGACAAGCTATGAAGGAAAAATCTTTGGTGCAGGTACAGCCAACTAGCGCAAAAATAATATCCCGATATGTAATTGTAGCAAGAGACTACAAAGAAGGTAGCTAGTGACAGTACAGACAATTGTTTTTGGTGCTGTCTGTTTGTCTGTAGTCCTGTTACTATTACTCCAGCCTAGCTCAGCAGTACTGTGTGTGTGTGTGTGTGTGTGTGTGTGTGTGTGTGTGTGTGTGTGTGTGTGTGTGTGTGTGTGTGTGGCATGCGTGCGTGCGTGCGTGCGTGTGTGCGTGCGTGTGTGTGTCTGCGTGTGTGTGGAATGTGTGATGTAGCTCACTAGTGGCGAGAGCTCCACTCGATGTAGTACTGATGTAGTACTGATGCAACCTGACATCCAACATCATGCAACTCACCCCAGATGCAGGGTAGGCTGTCCAGCCTAGCTCAGCAGTAGCCACCCGAGTGTCCATCAACGTTTCTATGAGAGAGAGAGAGAGAGAGAGAGAGAGAGAGAGAGAGAGAGAGAGAGAGAGAGAGACTAGAGTCAGTTATACAAATATTGCAGAGCAGAGTATGTTCTCATACATTCTCAGTCCTGTTCCGTGGTTGAAGTTTAGCCATGAAGGAGCACTTTGATGAGTTTTACTGCGGAAAACAACCTGAGTTTGTTCCAGAAAAGAACACTTGATGACAGGAATGAAATGGCCCTGCTAGATTTATCTTCCATTTCCACTTCCCCTCTGTTTCGAACAGAGAGAACGAGAACAAAGAGTTGCATTCATCCATTTGAGTGGAATGTTGAGGACCAGTGTCCGGCCCATAGCTCCGGCCCATAGCTCCGGCCCATAGCTCCGGCCCATAGCTCTGGCCCTGCTCTAGTACTAGTGATGAGCATTATCTCACTATGTGTGTGTGTGTGTGTGCATGCCCCTGTGCGTGCATGCCCGTGTGTGTCTGCCCTTGTGCTTGTGTCCGCCAGTGTGCGTGTGTGTGTGTGCTGACTGCCGAGCTTTGTGCCATTGTTTACCCAGGGAGATATCCATCATCAGTGTAGAGGGCTCTCCACAGCCAGCCAGGCCATTTCCACTCACGTGTTTACTTTAGAAACACTTTCAGAGCACTGACACCATGATAGCCTGGCTAGAGAGAATACACTCAACACACAAAACCATGGACACCATTTGGGTCTCTGGGACCACTCTTGACATGGTATTTATATCCAATCGGCTCACCTTAGTACTAAACAAATCAACAAATGAATAACACCTACAACTGCCAATTCCAAAAGTTTGTCTACAAAGCAGCCATCCTCAAGAGCTCCCAAAATAACAATGTGGTTAATAAGCTACAGACTGAGAGAGGCTTTCAAATGCAAAGCAGACATGCTCATACACAGTCCTTGAGAGGTAGCCTTCATTGGAGAGGTGAATAATTCTCTCCATTTCACTCCTCTTCCTCTTTTCGTTTGCCTCTCACTCAGGCTCTACAAAAGAGAATGACTGGTACTCCTCCCCCCCTTTTCTCTACCCCACAGACAAATAGATCTGGCACCAGTCCCGAGCCATTTGTCAGCCCGTGTTGATTCATATCTGCAGCTTTGGCACACCGTCGGCGTCGCTGAAAGCTAATATTGTTCCAGGTAAGAGAGGACGAGAAACTACGGCCTCAGATTTACTGCTTTTCTATAGGCCGGGGCTGCCCCACCCCCCCGAAGCGCTACAGATTGATGAGCACTGTGACCAGACAGCCTCTTCAGCTGGGTAATGATAGATTCATATGATATAATTTCCGCCAATAACAGATAGTTTATACTCTGCCAGCAGAAGGTTCGTCTTGTTGGAAGTCAGCCAGAGATTATTTCACCTTGGTATATCTTGTGCCAACTGCCAAGGCATGTCTAGGTGTGTCTAGGTAGATTAAAGAAGGGTGAAGATATGCCAGGAAGGCATGTCTAGGCCTAGGTGTAGAATAAGATGCCCCACACACACGGATCAGACTTATTGTACTGACCACAACTAACCTTATTCGATGCTTTATTCTAAACCATATGGTATTTCTCGTCTCTTAACTACTGTTGAGGAAAAAGTGTGAAAATAGCCTAGGTGATTGATGGGTGAACAGAAGACGGTAGAGGGTGATTTCAGTGTCAATCTCCTCTTCCTGACAGAAACTGTCCACAGAGCACCAAACCAATTAGCCCTGGTGGTGATACAGCTAAAGGCTTCTGCTGTGCTACTGTAGTTTCGCACACACACACACACACACACACACACACACACACACACACACACACACACACACACACACACCTGCACACGGCCAGACACACAAACACACAGGCAGACACACATACATGCGCACACAACAAGAGCAATCTCCCATGTTCTTTAGAGCTGACAGCCTTGTTCACACTGGGTTTCCATCAGGCAATTTCAATGTTGTCTGTCACTGCTGTCTGCCTGTCTGTGTGTCTATCTGTCTGTGTCTGTCGGTCTGTCTGCCCGTCAGTCTGTCTGTCAGTCTCTCTGCCCATCTGTCTGTCTGCCCGTCAGTCTGTCTGTCGGTCTCTCTGCCCGTCTATCTGTTTGTCAGTCTCTCTGCCCGTCTGTCTGTCTGTCCGTCTGTCTGGCTGCCCTTCGGTCTGTCTGCCCATCTGTCTGATTAGACTGTGATGGAGTTCTAAGCACAAGCCACTAGGCTCTGTCATGGGGCCTGCATTCATGGGCTAACTCAGGGGAAATCACTGAGGCTTTAGTCAAACCCCAGGGGGATTGGAGAGGCAATTTCTCCTTTCCTTTTGAAGAGGTTGGAGGGTGGGGTTGGGAGAGGAGATGGGTAGTGAGGCAGAGGAAGGAGTGAGGAAGGGGAGTGGTAGGCGGCAGAGGAGACCGGTGAGGGTTGGAAAGGGAGGGAGGTAGGCAGAGGGTGAGGTTGAAAGCTCAAGGGGGACCACTCGTGTCATGTGGCTAGCCCCCATTAGCAGAGTGTCTGTGCGACAGATGAGTGAATGAGGGACGCTAAATGGACATTAGGACATTAGGAGAGGGGCTAGACTGAGGTCCCATGGGGTGAGGAGAGAGCTTCGGCCTTCCCTATGCCACAGCTCAGGCACCTGTCCACTGTCCATCCCTCTGTGGTTTGACAATGTGACTTAATAATGGAGAATGGAGAATATTGAATGGAAATGTTAAATGTAGCATGAAAGGTGCTAGAATGCACACTTGCTTGCTAACCATCCCAATGTGGTTAGGGTTAGGGTTAGGGTTAGGGTTAGGGTTAGGGTTAGGGTTAGGGTTAGGGTTAGGGTTAGGGTTAGGGTTAGGGTTAGGATTAGGGTTAGGGTTAGGGTTAGGGTTAGGGTCCCAATACTCTAACTTGGCATCCCAGACTCTACTAATTTTCCTCACCTCATGACCACTCACATAATACAGCATGAAGTGAGTGGATTGATTCATGTTGAGATAATGTCATATTTTAAGTCACATTGACATATATTTAATCTTTATAAGTCATATTGATTTCATTGTGCTTTTACTGAGCTGTTAGGATATCCTGAGCTACCTCCCCAATCCATGCCACTGCCAGCTCTGTCCCTGGCCCAGGTCGTTTCACGCTGGGCTAATTGTTTCACACTAAGCTCTAAAAGCCCCATAAAACAATTTGTCCCCTTTTCTTCCGGCCGGCTCCCCCCAAATCACCTCGCAATTAGACCTGACCACATCTAACCATGCCTCCCTGCTCTCCATTCATCACTTTGCACCCAAAATGCTCTTGTCCCTGTTTGGAGGCTATCCCAGGGAGTGTTTTCATGTATTTTACATTTTGCCATGTCAGCTTTGACCTGCGTAGCGGGGAGATCAATTGAAAAAAATACATGTTTCGTAAGCAATTCAGTCTGGAAATAACTGAAACAGTTACGTTACAGAGTTTTGTGTTGTTCATAGTATATTGTCTTAGTAAAGTATGTGAAGCCACATCAATACATAGAAAAACAATTAAATGTTATAGGCATACAGTCATTATAGCTATAAGCCGTAAGGCCAGAAGGCCATATCGAATGGAACGGATCAGAGAGAGGATTCGTTATTGTTGAATGATTCAGGAATGGCTGGTCCTTTGTTCAATGTGTGCATCATTTGTTACTGCCAGCCACACCAATTAAAGTGAATCAATTGTTTTGCTGCAGTCCAGCCCAGTACCCATCACTGCTCTGTAAACAGGGACTGCTAGGGTGTTTGTAAGAGAGGGGTTCAATTTTATCTATCTGTCATTGGTGTAATTGTCAGGGTCATTTTTATTGATTTGAGGAGTGCACCTATGACGTTTGCCAGGCTTTGAACAACAGCTATAGTACTGTATGAACAAAGCAAAGTGCCTTCTCAGTCAATGCTGTTTTCTTTACTGAGTCTATTGACTATGCCTTTTCCCTCCAGGGCATCCCACATGTGATTGTCCATTCTGCAAACACTGCTACAGTCACCCCTCAGCAGCTATAGATCAGGTGACCACTAACCCCCAGCCATTAGGCGCCGAACCCCCGGTCCCAGATACAACAGCTCTCTCTATCACACCATAGCCTTCCACAAGTGAAACTGTGGCCTGGAATGGAATGATCAATACCTAATGAGAGACAGAGACAGAGAGAGAGAGAGAGAGAGAGAGAGAGAGAGAGAGAGAGAGAGAGAGAGAGAGAGAGAGAGAGAGAGAGAGAGAGAGAGAGAGAGAGAAGAGGGGGACTGCGACTGCGACTGCATTAAACATTGATGAGGCCCCTTCGTCTGCGATCAATACCTCCAGCTCTCTTTACACAATTACACGTCAGTACGCGAACCCATGATACATCACAGTGGACACGCATAATTACATGTTGTCCAAGGGAGTTGCAGGATCCCATTTATACACAGAGAGGTAGGCTATAGGGAATGCCAATACAAGAAACAGAAATTGACAGGATATACAACAAAGGGGACTGGGTTGTTTAATGTTCAGATACAGGCTGAGGAATGTTGTCTGGTTAATTGTAACCAATATATGACAGACTGAGGGGCCGCCAGTGTAATTTTCTCCCTTTGTGGCCATGCCTGAATGTTGAGTGATGTATGCAGAGGGGGTTGATATGACATGTGGTGAGGTGGCTCTCGGCTGCTCACTCTTCCTCGGTCAATACGGCAGCAAATTCTCAGAGCCTGATCAAGATATATGTTTCAGAGAGAAAGAGGGAGTGGGGAGGAGGATAGATAAATAGAGGGAAAGAGAGGAGAGAGAACTCAGTAGGATTTAAAATGAGTTCAATAACGATGAAGCCTTGTTGGCATGCCACTGAGCCTGGCATTTTAAATAGGGTTTGAAAACAAATTGAGGAGGAAAAGAGGAATGAAAACTGTTGTGTCTTACATATTAAAGGGCCAGTGCAGTCAAAAATGTGATTTATCTGGGTTTTATATCTATTTCCACACTATGAGGTTGGAATAATACTATGAAATTGTGAAAATTATGATAATGCCCTTTTAGTGTAAGAACTGTTTGAAAAGACCACCTGACATTTCAGCCTGATTTGGTGGGATGGAGCTTTGGCCTTCCATGGTGACATCACCATCCGGTAAATTAGTTAATAGGCAAATAAGAAAGAGAGTTCCAAACCTCTCTGCCAATAACAGTTAATTTTCAGTTATAGCAAAATTCTTGCTTGAGAAATTACTCTTTGCTAAGAAGCAATTTTTGTTTCTTTTGGACAATTTTAATCGAAAACAATCACAGTAAGGTACTTAATTATTACCCAGAAATTATTTGATATCGAGATAAAAATGGCTGCATTGGACCTTTAATCAAATGTCAACACTGGGGACTGCAATATAAAGATTCACTTTTTACAGAGGGAATATGTTTCTGAACAAATGGAACAGGAGGCCCCCTGTCAATATCTTTGCTGTTTGGCCGCCCAAGGGGAAGCCATTCACTAACACACAGCACTCTGGGAAATTAAAATCATAGAATGTGATTGGTCGAAATGTTGTTAGAGCTTACTCCGGGCTCTTGCGGGCGCTTATCGGATTTCAAACCAGGATCAGTTGAGCCGCGTCCCGGTGGCTACGCGTGAATGCTTTAAGCTGATTTGGGATCAGTGATTGAGTTTATGGGGGTATAGTAGTGGAACATGGGGAGATTGTGTTGGAATACTGCTTTTACACAAAGAGAATAGAGGCAGTGATAACGACGTGAGTCACCACAGTAGGTCGACAGAAGGAGGAAATGTATTTAGTAAAGTAGAGATTTTACACCTCGCTATATCTCTCTCTGTCTATTACTTTTATTTTAAGGTCTATCATACCCATTTTAACCAACCTTACCCAGCAACTTCAGTTGGGAGCATGTATATTTCAGATTTTCATTCATTTCATTTCTCAATAGACAGTTATGACGGTGTGGTTAATCTATGTAAATTGAAATCTGAACAGAAAATAATCTTGAGACGTTAGCTGACAGCGAGGAAATGAATGGATATGCATCTCGCACCACTGAGCTAGGAGACACAGCTAAATGAATGGGATCACACAAACGCACGCACGCATGCAAACACACTTAACACCCTGTACAGGGAGACCCAGTCACACCTCGTCGTGTCAGTGAAAATGAACTTTTCCATGTTAAAGGCGAGACTGACTCACCATAGCAGAGAGAGAGGGAAGGAGGGAAGGAGGGAAGGAGGGAAGGAGCAGGGACGGCAAAAAAGGGAATACGACCGGAGGGGGACACTCCTCATGGCCAATATCACACCATGGAGAGTGAGGGAAATCTTGGGGGTGTGAAAGAGAGGTAAGAGTGGAAATGAGAGAAACGCAGCAGGAGAGGAGCAGGTGAGTCACACACTGCTTGGCACCCATGTGTACAGAGACTAGTTGAGACAGTACGGTTGGGAGACTAGCTGAAGCGGAAAGACAACTGAAATAGGCATCAGAGTCTTTTATTTTGCCAAAGCCCTTCTTTGTATTACTGAGAGAGAAAGAGAGAGTGAGGTGGTGAGTAACTATTCAAATGCCTGTTCCATTCTCTTGTCAAAACCCCTAGTTACAGCGGCGGAAGTCAATGAACAAATGACACACTATGCTGCAGTACGCTCTCTCCAAAACCTGGCCAGTCAGGAGAAAGACCTTTCTCTATGTCTCTCATTATGACGTTGTTGTAGGCCAGGACAAGAAAGGAGAGCAGAGAACAGTACAGCCCCCACAGAGCTAGCCTAGCCAGACACAGGTAGCTAGTAGCTACACAACAGCAGACAGTCTAGTGACAGAGACACATGCATAATCATATCCTACTGGTCAATCAGCTTCTCTACAATAGGTGCAGCCCCACTCAACATACCCCCTGGGATCTCTCTCTCTCTCTCTCTCTCTCTCTCTCTCTCTCTCTCTCTCTCTCTCTCTCTCTCTCTCTCTCCTACTTCCTTATTTTGTCTCTCCCTCTCGTCTACACCCCCCTCCCTCCCCCTCTCTGCCCCCACCCCTCCCTCTCCTTCTCTCTCTCCTTCCCCTCTTCCCCTCTGGTCAGGAGAAATTATGCCACATCATTTGCATTCATTAACATTGCATTAGCAGACAGAGTGATCTTTAGAAACAGTGCTGGAGAGTGCAATCTTTAATTCATCACAAACACCCTCCCCCTCCTTCTCCCCCCTCCTCCTCCTCCCCCTCTCCTGTCCTCCGCTACGCCTCTCTTTCTCTCCTTCTCCCCATCCTACCCTCTTCCCTTCTTTCTGCTGTCCTCCATACTCCCTTCCACTCTGCTGTCACGCACATGCACGCACGCGCACACACACACACGCACACGCACACACACATACAGACACACAGTTGAGTGTCTCTGATCCTCAGATGGGTTCTCCAGCGACCCTGTGCTCCGCCATTTATTAGAAAAGAAATTGAGCTTCCAATTAGACCAGTCATCCTCTGCCCCCGACAGGCAGCCTTAACCTCATTGGCATCTATCTCCCTCACTTGCACACACACACACACACACACACACACACACACACACACACACACACACACACACACACACACACACACACACACACACACACACACACACACGTTAGCACACACACACACACACACACTCTCTCATTCACTCTCTCTCGCTCTCTCTCTTTCTCGCTCTCTCTCACACACACACACACACACACACACACACACACACACACACACACAAACACACACACTTTCTTTAATCACACACTCAGCCCTGTCTGTGGACCTCCAGCTTCAGTCTGGTTTCCAAGACCATAATTAGTAGCATTCATTCTCCAGCTATCTACCTGACCGTTAGAGAAAGCAATGACCATTCCATCCAGAAACACACACTCACTCGCCCCCAGCACTAGACCAGTATGATCCAAGATGGCGTAGCAGTGCAGTCGTGTACTCTGTTGTGTTATTTTTTTTGTCTTTTGTTGTATACAATCCCCTATCACACTTTTCATCCTTCTACTAAATATACTTTCCTGCAACCCGCCTCACTCAATGTGGAACAGATTCTATTATTTACTTACCTTTTATCTAGAATCTCCAGTTGAAACTAGCTAGCCAGCTAACTAGCTACTTGCTATTAGCCACCGTTAGCGGTTTTCATACAGAACATCAGATTTTTTGCCAGAATAACTGAATCACTGGACCTTAACACCGGATCGCAACCAGCTAGCCGCAACCGAATGGATGTTGCTGTTGGCTAATCACCACTGCCCCCGAAGCAAGCACCAATTAGCCTTGAGCTAGCCTCGAGCCAGGCCCATATCCCGGCTATCTACCTCTCTGTCTACCGGACGAGAGTAGCCAGCTAACTAGCTACTTGTATTAGCCACCGTTAGCTGGGGTTTTTCACCATTGTCCGTGGCCTGCACTACCTACCAGCCAGCTCTAGCCTGGACTATTATCGGCCGGTCTGCACAGCGCGTTATCGACCCAGAACATATCGGATTTTCTGCCGGAATCACTGAATCACTGGACATTTAACACCGGATCATCACAACTAGCTAGCTGCAACCGAATGGATGTTGTGGTTGGCTAATCAGCCTTGAGCTAGCCTCGAGTCAGGCCCATCTCCCGGCTATCTACCTCTCTGTCAACCGGATGGGACCTCCTAGTGTCGACACGGAGCCCCGCCGATCCATCACCACTGGTCTGCCGACGTAATCGTCTGTGGTTTCAACAGGCTTCCCGTTGCGACGATCATGAAGATCCATCTGCTAGCCCCGGCCCGCTAGCACACGCAATTCAACAGCCGTGCTTCCTGATCGCCTGTGCTGTAGCACCAATTCAAACTGCTCTCGGACTCACATTGCTGTTCACTGGACCTTATGATCACTCAGCTGCACAGCTGATGCCTGCTGGACTGTTCCTTTACACGGTACCCTGTCCTGTTTTATCTGTTTAGCCTCAGCCCAAACTTTCATCACCATTACCAGTTGCTGTCTTAGCTCTCTCGAATAACACCTGTGATTGCTTTATGCCTCTCTCCCATGTCAATATGCCTTGCCTATTGCTGTTCCAGTTAGTTCTTATTATACAATTTCACTGTAGAGCCCCAAGTCCCTCTCAAACTGCCTCAAATAGCTCCTTTGTTCCACCCCCCATACACGTGGAGACCGGCTCAATCGGTGCCTCCAGTGATGCTATCTCTTTCATTGTTACCCAACGCTTAGGTTTACCTCCACTGTACTCATATCCTTCCATTTCCTTGTCTGTACATAAAGCCCTGAATCTATTCTACAACGCCCGGAAATCTAACCCCTTTATTCTCTAAACCCAACGCACTAGAAGACCAGTTCTTAAAGCCTTTAGCCGTATCCTTATTCTAGTCCTCCTCTGTTCCTCTGGTGATGTAGAGGTTAACCCAGGCCCTGCAGCCCACAGTATCACTCCTACTCCCCAGGCGCTATCATTTGTTGACTTCTGTAACCGTAAAAGCCTTGGTTTTTTGCATGTTAACATCAGAAGCCTCCATCCTAAGTTTGAGTTATTCATTGCATTAGCACACTCCGCAAACCCTGATGTTCTAGCGGTGTCTGAATCCTGGCTTAGGAAGGCCACCAAAAATTCAGAAATGTCCATCCCCAACTACAACATTTTCCGTCTAGATAGAACAGCCAAGGGGGGTGGAGTTGCAATCTACTGTAGAGATAGCCTGCAGAGCTCTATCATACTATCCAGGACACCATATGTGGATTGATTGACCCCCATCTATCCTCAGAGTTGGTACTGCTTGGTGACCCAAACTGGGATATGCTTAACACCCCGGCCATCCTACAATCCAAACTAGATGCCCTCAATCTCACACAAATTATCAAGGAACCTACCAGGTACAACCCTAAATCCGTAAACATGGGCACCCTCATAGATATCATCCTGACTAACTTACCCTCTAAATACACCTCCGCTGTCTTCAACCAGGATCTCAGCGATCACTGCCTTATTGCCTGCGTCCGTAACGGGTCCGCGGTCAAACGACCACCCCTCATCACTGTCAAACGCTCCCTAAAATACTTTAGCGAGCAGGCTTCCTAATTGACCTGGCCCAGGTATCCTGGATGGATATCGATCTCATTCCGTCAGTAGAGGATGCCTGGTTGTTCTTTAAAAGTGCTTTCCTCTCAATCTTAAATAAGCATGCCCCATTCAACAAATTCAGAACTAAGAACAGATATAGCCCCTGGTTCTCCTCAGACTTGACTGCCCTTGACCAGCACAAAAACATCCTGTGGCGTACTGCATTAGCATCGAATAGCCCCCGCGATATGCAACTTTTCAGGGAAGTTAGGAACCAATATACACAAGCAGTTAGGAAAGCAAAGGCTAGCTTTTTCAAACAGAAATGTGCATCCTGTAGCACTAACTCCAAAAACTTTTGGGACACTGTAAAGTCCATGGAGAATAAGAGCACCTCCTCCCAGCTGCCCACTGCACTGAGGCTAGGAAACACTTTCACCACCGATAAATCTACAATAATCGAGAATTTCAACAAGCATTTTGCTACGTCTGGCCATGCTTTCCACCAGGCTACCACTACCCCAGCTCTGCACCCTCCGCTGCAACTTGCCCATGCCGCTGCAACTTGCCCAATAGACAATACTGAGCAGCCGTCTTCATCGACCTGGCCAAGACCTGGCCAAGTCTTTCGACTCTGTCAACCACCGCATTCTTATTGGCAGACTAAATAGCCTTGGTTTCTCAAATGACTGCCTCGCCTGGTTCACCAACTACTTCTCAGATAGAGTTCAATGTGTCAAATCGGAGGGCCTGTTGTCTGGACCTATGGCAGTCTCTATGGGGGTGCCACAGGGTTCAATTCTCGGGCCGACTCTTTTCTCTGTGTATATCAATGATGTCGCTCTTGCTGCTGGTGACTCTCAGATCCACATCTACGCAGACGACACCATTTTATATACATCTGGCCCTTCATTGGACACTGTGTTAACAAACCTCCAAACGAGCTTTAATGCCATACAACACTCCTTCCATAGCCTCCAACTGCTCTTAAACACAAGTAAAACTAAATGCATGCTCTTCAATCGAACGCTGCTGGCACCCGCCCACCCGACTAGAATCACTACTCTCGGCGGGTCTGACCTAGAGTATGTGGACAACTACAAATACCTAGGTGTCTGGTTAGACTGTAAACTATCCTTCCAGACTCACATTAAGCATCTCCAATCCAAAGTTAAATCTAGAATCGGCTTCCTATTTCGCAACAAAGCCTCCTTCACTCATGCTGCCAAACATACCCTCGTTAAACTGACTATCCTACCGATCCTTGACTTCGGCGATGTCATTTACAAAATAGCCTCCAACACTCTACTCAGCAAATTGGATGTAGTCTATCACAGTGCCATCCGTTTTGTCACCAAAGCCCCATATACTACCCACCACTGTGACCTGTACGCTCTTGTTGGCTGGTCCTCACTACACATTCGTCGCCAAACCCACTGGCTCCAGGTCATCTATAAATCACTGCTAGGCAAATCCCCGCCTTATCTTAGCTCATTGGTCACCATAGCAACACCCACCCGTAGTATGCGCACCAGCAGGTATATCTCACTGGTCATCCCCAAAGCCAACACCTCCTTTGGCCGCCATTCCTTCCAGTTCTCTGCTGCCAATGACTGGAACGAACTGCAAAAATCTCTGAAGCTGGAGACTCTTATCTCCCTCACTAACTTTAAGCATCAGTTGTCAGAGCACCTTACCGATCACTGCACCTGTACATAGCCCATCTGAAATTAGCCCACCCAACTACCTCATGCCCATATTGTTATTTATTTTGCTCATTTGCACTCCAGTATCTCAATTTGCACATCATCTATTGCACATCTATCATTCCAGTGTTAATACTAAATTGTAATTATTTTGCACAATGGCCTATTTATTGCCTTACCTCCATAACTTGCTACATTTGCACACACTGTATATATATTTTTCTGTTGTATTTTTGACTTTATGTTTTGTTTACCCCATATGTAACTCTGTGTTGTTGTTTTTTATCGCACTGCTTTGCTTTATCTTGGCCAGGTCGCAGTTGTAAATGAGAACTTGTTCTCAACTGGCTTACCTGGTTAAATAAAGATTAAATAAATAAATAAATAAAGGGCGGACCCCCATTTCTGGGTCTATAATGTGTGTTGTGTGTTGCTTGTGTATATTGTATATTCTGGTGTGTATTAAATAATGTACAATCTAGCCTTAATGTGGAAGATGTAATAGAGTTTACAATTCCTCTCTGTGAGGGGAGAATGATGTGATCGACCAATAGGTGTCAGCGAGGGTAGAGAGTGACTCATCTGAGGGGAATCCTCCAATCAATGGAGGTGTAATTACAACCACATTGAGACCATGGTTGGATACCCATAGATACGGAAGAGGCGATGAGGCTTTTTGTCCTTATTTACTCTCATAACATTGCCTGACTCATACCATTACAGACAATGGGTTAGCTCTATTCAAATTAAAGGAGCTAGCTAGCTAATGTTAGTCATCAATGGCTGGCTAGATACCATAGCCTTTCAGTGACCTCTCTTCTACAAAGCAGACACCCGACCACTGCTTTGGTAAAACGCTGAGGGATGGGGCTGGAGAAATGTAACCACTCTCAAATCCATAGACAGAGCTATGGATGCAAGGACTGACCATCCATGATTTTAAAAATGATCGTTTTAATCATGCTGTAAGGGTATACAGTGCAGTATAAGGCCTTCTGTCATCCTCTGACATTAGAACCAATAGTCAGATCAACTCAAATGGTGTTTGGCCTTTGGAGTCATGAGAAAGTAAATCATCTTAACTGCTGTACAGTATCAGTCTGCTGTTAAGTTAGGCTAAAGGGAAATGTTAATGGTACTATGCAACATGTGCACAATCTAGTGAAAATGCATTATTCAATGTACAGACTAAACGTAATCTCTCTTCCACAGCTGAGGAAAGATGATATTCCCCTGGATGGGTATTCAGAGGGAGCCAGGCATGGATGGGAACGCCGCCGAGGGAAATTTGAGATTCCATAAGCGGGCCATCATTTAATATGTTCTCTCCGGGACCAATCAAAACGCAGAGTTTTAACAACACTGTCCCCACTGGATGTATACACTGCTCAACTGAGATCCCGACAGAGTAACTCACACTAGACATGCACGACACACACACACACACACTTCAACGGACCGTTGCTAGTTACTGTACTGTAGGTTTTTCCCCCTGTGGAAGACAGAAAAAGTATCTAAAGTGTACAATTTCTAAATCAGGACATGAGACATATGGAGAGACATAAATAAATAGTCCTCCCTTCAGCATGAGCAGATATACTGTAGATACACTGAGTGTACAAAACATTAAGAACACCTTCCTAATATTGAGTTCCACCCCCTTTTGCCCTCAGAACAGCCTCAGTTCATCGGGGCATGGACTCTACAAGGTGTAGAAAGCGTTCCACAGGGATGCTGGCCCATGTTGACTCCAATGCTTCCCACAGTTGTGTCAAGTTGGCTGGATGTCCTTTGGGTGGTGGACCATTCTTGATACACACAGGAAACTGTTGAGCTTGAAAAAACCCAGCAGCGTTGCAGTTCTTAACACAAACCGGTGAGCCTGGCACCTACTACCATACCCCATTGAAAAGCACTTAAATATTCTGTCTTGCCCATTCACCCTCTGAATAGCACACATAAACAATCCATGTCTCAATTGTCCGAAGGCTTAAAAATCCTTCTTTAACCTGTCTCCTCCCCTTCATCTACACTGATTGAAGTGGATTTAACAAGTGACATCAATATGGGATCATAGCTTTCACCTGGATTAACCTGGTCAGTCTATGTCATGGAAAGAGCAGGTGGTCTTAATGTTTTGTATACTCAGTGTAGATATCTAGTTTAAATGCACCTTAGAGACTGCTGCCCTATGTACACAGTCATTGAACACTGGTCACGTTGGTGGTGTTTGCATGCTGTTTTACCCACTTCATGTGTATGTACTGTATTCTAGTCATGGCTGTACACACCTTTTCTATTAATATACTGTCTATACTGTCTATATACACCATTATATACACACATATAAACATATATAAATAAAGTATAGCAACAAAGTTTAAGAAAGTCTTTCAATTAAAGTTTTAGCAAAAACAAATGCAAGCTATAACATATGTGTAAAATGGGAGGATTGTGCGTCAGAGAACAGAATGAAGAGGAGAAATTCAAACCATAATGGAATCCAAGACTTCATTTTCCTGCCACTTATTCCTGCTGTGGTACAGTAGAATTCTGTGGATTTAAGTCTGACTCGGCGAATACCCCACTACTAAATCAGATCAAGAAAATCAATACAGCAACCAAAAGTTTTAAACTATGTGAGAAATAAATAAAGAGAGAGAGAGAGACAGACAGAGAGAGATAGAGAAAGAGGAAAGAAACATTTCAACTCTGTCTGCCATTTCAAATATTCAACACCTGTCATCCAGCCCCCTGAACAGCTACAGTACGCTCTCTACACTGATGTTGGGCCAAACAACCGCAATTTAACTATTATCTAGATGGAGTCAATGGTAGCCTTACTAGCCTCGCTAAACTTTGAAAACATTGTCTGTCATCGTACTACCTGGTCAATTACAGTAGAGAATGATGTAATTGCTATCACCTATCACAGTGGTTGCAAACCTTTCACGGTTACTGAACCACCCACTGAATTTTACTCTGCCCGGAATACTCCTAAAGTACCCCCACATGTGTATTTTACTAGTAGGCCTATGGTCTCATGAGTCTTCTCAAGTACCCCCTGTGGATTGGCCGATTACCCCGGGTTGGGAACTACTGTATCAGACTGGTCACAGCACAAAAGGTACACTCTCTCCGTGACTGTAGTGGTGGAAGGGTCAGTGGGATGTCTAAGTTTTTTGTTATTATCTTGCGTGCCCCTTTCCTGTACCCTGTCCAGTGCAGCTTGCTGCTTCTTTGTGCAGCCTACCAGCAACACACTGGCATACTCCAGGCATGCTCGGATCAGAGTGGTGTAGATTTCATCAGTGGGAAGCAGAGTATGTGAGCGGAGCGAGGAGCGGAGCGAGGAGCGGAGCATGCCCAATTTGACTGGAGCGCAAGCGAGATTCCCAAAGGCTGGAGCTTCGGCCTTTCGCCCGCTCCAAATTCACTCCAGTAGCGCTCCAGTAACGCTCACTTCACGAGCTCAGGGCATGCTGGCCCAGCATGCATTTGTAGTCTACTTGGGTGCTGCTATAGCCCCTTGCTTTAGCTACTGTCATGGCGTTCACTAAATATTTTCATAAAGTAACTGATAAAACACACAGGTGCTAAATCAAGGTGACTAACAAAGATGAGGACCAAGAGCAAGAGAGGGAGTGCGGTGAAGTATTGTCCACAACTAAATAATCATTTTGGAACACTTATCCCGAAAGCATGAGGGTGTACTTATTATGTGCACATGCTAAAAGAAAGGAACAAGGTGGGTAGATAACTAAGTGTGTCATTGTAGCAAAATATTTATGAACAAAAAATCTGATCTCTTAAAAGTATTGTTCATTTCTGTTCTGTTATCTATACAATAGGCCATAACTGATTTTGGCCCAATAGGCCTGGCATATTCCCACTTTCAAGGAGCTTTCTGTTTTGACAGCCTATATGCGCATATATAGACTATAATGATTTAATACAATTAATGTTGTTTAAATGCTGAGCCCTTTATGTCCCTGCCAGTCTATTGTGTCGCACTCACAAATGCTTCACAATGTATTTCCTTGAAGGCTTTAGCCTTGAAATAATTGAAATAATATAGCCTAAATAATTCATTTCCGTTCCTTTTTAGGCTCCCTGTCTGGCTCCTGACCTATTTAGAGTGTTTATATGCTTGAAATGATGAGCGCTTCTTACATTAACTTTTTCATGTTTCTTAAAATACTTTTCATTCAAATCATATAGTTTGGTTTCAATATTTCAAAACCAAATGGTAGGTCCAGGTAGTCACAAAAATAGATGGGTGTTGGTTAAATTGTGATTTTAATGAATGGAGTGAATTTGGAGCTACAGTTTATTTTTTTCCTGTGAGCACTGAGCGGTTTTTAGCGGAGCGGTTGGAATAGAATGTGGATTGCAGGAGCGGTGCGCAGGTATTTCCGACCGCTCAACTCCGCTCACATACTCCGGTGGGAAGGATTTTTTTTGCCATCACAATCAGGAAATGGAGACGGTTTGAAGCCTTTTTCACTGCGTGGTCAATGTGCTCGTCCCCACTGTTGGTTATCCAAGTGGAAGCCAAGGTCTTTTGTGCTTGTTACAACTGGAACGTCCTGTCCACCCAGGATTAGTGGAGCTGGTTGGGGAGAATTTTTGGAGAAGCCCATTTTTTGTTTAACAGACTTCATTCCATTAAGAAGCATGTTGTTGTCTTTCTCTCTCACGCTCTCCTCCCATCACTTTCCTCCCTGCCCAACGTCGATCCCTATTTCACTCCTCTCTTCCCCCTCCTCCCTCTTCTCTCTCTCTTTTTCAAGTAATCACATATCAAGAGCAGGTTTAGTAGAAAACACCACAACAACATGGAAATTGCACAACGAAAACCAAAATAATCCATTTGACATGAACCATACGTTCCTGAAGGTATCCTGTTGCTACATTGCTACACCTGCCAAGAATGCCTTTTGAAAATGTTGCCAGCTTCCAATATGTATAGAAGAAACATGACTTGGACAATCTATTCAAACCTCATGTTGATTTTGGAGAGGTCACATGATAATGTAACTATAGAGGTTAACCTCAGTTTGCCCCTCTCATTACTGCAACCACACAGCAGGTTCTGCTCAAACTGACACACACACACATGCACACGCACACTTACAAAAATACATGGACACGCACACAGAAACAGAGAGACACATCGGGGCTAATCCTAGAGCCCATTGTGTAAAGCTATAAGGCTGTAAGGGGCAGTGAGCCATGCTTGATGGGATGTCCTGGATGAGTTACAGTGTCTTTGTTACGATCAGAGCAGGAAAGCAGGAAATAGTTCTGAGTAAACACACTGATGTCATCTCAATTATCTCTTCTCTTCTCTCACTGCAGGCCTGTCTGGCCTCTGATTGAAACAATGAGGATCATCATTAGTAATGTGTGTGTGTGTGTGTGTGTGTGTGTGTGTGTGTGTGTGTGTGTGTGTGTGTGTGTGTGTGTGTGTGTGTGTGTGTGTGTGTGTGTGTGTGTGTGTGTGTGTGTCTATGTGAGCATGAAGTATATGAGTGAGAAAGACAAAGTCAAAGGGAGGGAACAGTGTGTTATAGGAGTGTGCATGTCTCAGATTACTCTGTGATCTGCTTGGCTGGGTTTTATAGTGACACTGAGGGTACGCGGGTTAAGAGATAGATGCATCTAACTGCCCTTCCTTGTCACAGTCACACTGCTGTACTGATTACTATCACATGGTATGGAGGGCCTGCGGGCATGGAGGAGGGAGAGAGATACTGAGTGAGATAATAATCTCTCTCTCTCTCTCTCTACCTTTCAAACACACCCAACAACAACAACAACAGTGTTTTTACTCCCAGCAAGAAAGTGACTGGTCCAGACTGATACCAAACTGAGCTACAGACTTCCCAGCTGCTCATCCTGCCTCCTTCATTGGCAGAGCTTCTGAGTGTGACTTATAACTTTGAGTGGTAGAGAGAGAGAGAGAGAGAGAGAGAGAGAGAGAGAGAGAGAGAGAGAGAGAGAAATTTAAAGAGGATAGAGAGCAGAAACTAATATAGAAAACTGATCCACAGGCAGATTACAAGAACTCACAAAAACATTATCACTACTGTCACCGTTGGTTCCTCTCAAGAATTACAGAAGGCAACCAATGTACCACCAAACGCAATAAAACGTTGCATTGGGGCATGCAGCCTCCTCTGTAGTGTATTCAATCTCATTAAACCGTGTTGTTACCATGTTTCGATGAACCACAAAATTGACTTGGGCCTCCTTTTATAATTTCCTTACCAGCTGAGAACAGGGCCTTGAGCGTCTAAGCTGTTGGGACCTTGCTCTCCTTCCATTTTTGTTCAGGCAGTAAACGGACGACCTCTAATAACCTTGAACGTCAGCGGAGACTGAATTTCAATAAGAGTGAAATTATTGCCATGGCTCGTGGGGCCTAGGACGCGTTAAGCCCAAATTGTGTGTGCGGCTTAGACAATTTAACAGTCATATGTAGGTGTGAGTGAGTCAATCGGTAGAACGTGATGTTTTCACACACACTCACAATGCACTCAGTGGAATAGTTTGTTGAAGATGCGGGTGAGCTGAGATGTAGTGTTGTAGTGTTGTAGTGTGTGTGTGTGTGTGTGTGTGTGTGTGTGTGTGTGTGTGTGTGTGTGTGTGTGCTCTGTGTCATACTACTTCAGGGACCTTGTTAGCTCCAGTACACCATCCCCAACCCTCTTCAACCTACACACACACACACACACACACACACACGTACACAAACACATACACACACACACACACACACAAACTCAGGGGTACTGTTAACATCACCCCCTGAGACCTTTCTCCAAACCATAACACACATCTATCTCTTATAGGGTCTCAGTCCAGTCCCAGTGGACTGCAGCAACCAGAGACCCATCTGTAACACCACAGAAACATACCAGGACATGCTGTCCTACAAACAGAGTGGAGGTAGAGGGGGAGGTAGAGAGAGAGGTAGAGGAGATGGAGGGGAGGTAGAGCGGGGAGGTAGAGAGAGAGGGGGAGATAGAGAGAGAGGAGAGGGAGGGGGAGGTAGAGAAGGAGGGGGCGGTAGAGAGCGAGGTAGAGGAGAGGGAGGTAGAGGAGAGGGAGGTAGAGGAGAGGAGAGGGAGGGGAGGTAGAGAGAGAGGAGAGAGAGGGGGGAGGTAGAGAGAGAGAGAGAGAGGTAGAGGAGAGGGAGGGAAGGTAGAGAGGGAGGAGAGAGAGAGGGGAGGTAGAGAGAGAGAGAGAGAGAGGTAGAGGAGAGGGAGGGGAGGAGAGGGAGGGGTTAGAGGGGGGAGGTAGAGAGAGAGGGGGAGTTAGAGAGAGAGAGAGGGGGAGGGGGATGTAGAGAGGGGAGGGGGAGGTAGAGCAAGAGATAGAGGAGAGGGAGGTGACGGGGGAGGTAGAGAGGGAGGTAGAGGAGAGGGAGGAGGTAGAGAGGTAGAGAGGGAGGGAGGGAGGGAGAGGAGAGGAGAGGAGAGGAGAGGAGAGGAGAGGAGAGGGAGAGGAGAGGAGAGGAGAGGAGAGGAGAGGAGAGGAGAGGAGAGGAGAGGAGAGGAGAGGGAGAGGAGAGGAGAGGAGAGGAGAGGAGAGGAGAGGAGAGGAGAGGAGAGGAGAGGAGAGGAGAGGAGAGGGAGGTAGAGAGGGAGGGGGTAGAGTAGAAAGACAGGCTTCCCCTAATTATTCACTCTCTACCATTATCACACCTGAAAAGAGAGAGAACAGGAGAGAGAGGGATGAAATAGAGTCCAGAGAGAGAGAGAGAGAGAGAGAGAGAGAGAGAGAGAGAGAGAGAGAGAGAGACATGATGATATGGGGAGAGATAAGACAAAGAGATATAAGTGCATAGGAAGAAGAGGCAATTTCCTACCTGTGTTTCTTTAGTGCCTAAACCTGGTTCTATCTAGCATGCTGTCATGGGATACACTGTGGTGTTATAGTGGAACTCAAACACAGACACACACAAAGACCCACATTCATCCGTCTCTCGACACAAACACACACACACAGGCGTTGAGCAGATTTTCATACCGTCATACTGTTTCTGTACCATACCGCGGTATACAGTATTACCGGAAGTGCACACAAGGGGCGCTATTGGCGCACAAAACAATTTAGGCAACAGGAATCTTGTTCCAGGAGGGGATTGATTGTCTCTAGTCTGGGTACCAGTCTTTTTAGAGAACATTCCACTCCTTGCCAATTCAATGACATTGCCAAAGAGACTGGCCTTTCGGCAATCTCAACGTTCAATATGCAACTGGATTTACGGTGGAGATGCTCATTGGTTGTTGGAAATAACATGAATGTTTTCCATGACAACATGTGGTGCTTCGAAAATAGAATTCGAATTATAACAAGGTCAAAAACAAACATTTAGCTGTTAGCTGGCAAGTTGTTGTATTTTGAGGCTTAAAATCAAAGCAAATAGGTTTTGCAGTATTTGCAGAATTGCAGTATGTATTTAGTTTGAGAATTTAGACATGAGCTAGAAACTTTGACAGTCTGGTTTTGTCTTGACAAACAAAAAACGGGTGCTTAGCAACCAGATACCAACATGTTCTGTGGAGAAAAAAAAGTGATAGAGTTCCAATATTTTGATTATCTTTGTGATTGGAGGATAGCTGTGAGGGTTATCGAATCAGGATCAACTCCTCTGTTCTCCTCAAGCTCATTAATGATAGAATGTTCATATTTGAAGATGGCCTCTTTGGCAATGACAGGTATAGGCAAGGAGTGGAGTGTTAGGTAAAGAGACTGGTACTCAGGCTAGAATGTCTCTACTGTAACCAAGAAGCTTGATCTTGACATCTAGCCACTTCCACCAAATGCAAAGCTGGAGCCCTGAGCTGGATATAATATATTTGAAAGATCTTTGATTTCTTATAGTTATAGTTTTTGTTACGGTATTGAAAATCATACCGTCGGTATATCGAAATACGCTGGTATATGGTATGAATGGTATATCGCCCAAGCCTAACACACAAACACACACTCACAGTCTCCTGATTAAGAAGAACAGCGCCGGAGAAGATGGCTGCCGTTTTACAGCCCTCTAACCAATTGTACTATTATGTGTGTTTTTCCGCGTTATTTGTAATTTATTTTGTACATAATGTTTCTGCCATCGTCTCTTATAACCAAAAAGAGCTTCTGGATATCAGGACAGCGATTACTCACCTCGTATTGGACGAAGATTTTTTCTTCAACGAGGCGGCCGCGAAGGATATCATAGAGACACCCGACAAGGCCCAAATCCCCGTCATTCGCGTGAGGAAGAGACGGAGATATCGGGGACGGAGATCGGGGTGCCTTGTAAGGATCCGACGGCGAGCGAGTAAACTGCCTCTTCCATCAATCCTATTAGCCAACGTTCAATCTTTTGAAAATAAAGTGGACGACTTAAGATTACGGTTATCCTACCAACGGGACATTAAAAACTGTAATATATTATGTTTCACCGAGTCGTGGCTGAACGACGACAATGATAACATTCAGCTAGCAGGCTATACGCTACATCGGCAGGACAGAACGGCTGACTCCGTAAGACAAGGGGTGGCGGTCTGTGTATATTTGTAAACAACAGCTGGTGCACAAAATCAAATACTAAGGAAGTCTCAAGGTTTTGCTCGCCTGAGGTAGAGTATCTTATGATAAGCTGTAGACCACACTATTTACCAAGAGAGTTTTCATCTATATTTTTCATAGCTGTCTATTTACCACCACAAACCAATGCTGGCATTAAGATTGCACTGAATGAGTTGTACAAGGCCATTAATCAACAGGAAAACGCTCATCCAGATGCAGCGCTCCTAGTGGCCGGGGACTTTAATGCAGGGAAACTTACATCCGTTCTACCTCATTTCTACCAGCATGTTAAATGTGCAACCAGAGGGGAAAAAACTCTAGACCACCTTTACTCCACACACAGAGACGCATACAAAGCTCTCCCTCGCCCTCCATTTGGCAAATCTGACCATAACTCTATCCTCCTGATTCCTGCTTATAAGCAAAAACTAAAGCAGGAAGCACCAGTGACTCGGTTAATAAAAAAGTGGTCAGATGACGCAGATGCTAAGCTACAGGACTGTTTTGCTAGCACAGACTGGAACATGTTCCGGGATTCTTCAGACAGCATTGAGGAGTACACCACATCAGTCACTGGCTTCATCAATAAGTGCATCGATGATGTCGTCCCCACAGTGACCGATACGTACATACCCCAACCAGAAGCCATGGATTACAGGAAACATCCGCACTGAGCTAAAGGGTAGAGCTGCCGCTTTCAAGGAACGGGACTCTAACCCGGACGCTTATAAGAAATCCCGCTATGACCTCCGACGAACCATCAAACAGGCAAAGAGTCAATACAGGTCTAAGATTGAATCGTACTACACTGGCTCTGACGCTCGCCGGATGTGGCAGGGCTTGAAAACTATTACAGACTACAAAGGGAAGCACAGCCGCGAGCTGCCCAGTGACACAAGCCTACCAGACGAGCTAAACCACTTCTATGCTCGCTTCGAGGCAAGCAACACTGAAGCATGCATGAGAGCACCAGCTGTTCCGGATGACTATGTGATCACGCTCTCCGTAGCCGATGTGAGTAAGACTTTTAAGCAGGTCAACATTCACAAGGCCGCAGGGCCAGACGGATTACCAGGACGTGTACTCCGAGCATGTGCTGACCAACTGGCAAGTGTCTTCACTGACATTTTCAACATGTCCCTGACTGAGTCTGTAATACCAACATGTTTCAAGCAGACCACCATAGTCCCCGTGCCCAAGGACTCTAAGATAACCTGCCTAAATGACTACCGACCCATAGCACTGACGTCTGTAGCCATGAAGTGCTTTGAAAGGCTGGTCATGGCTCACATCAACAACATTATCCCAGAAACCCTAGACCCACTCCAATTTGCATACCGCCCCAACAGACCCACAGATGATGCAATCTCTTTTGCACTCCACACTGCCCTTTCCCACCTGGACAAGAGGAACACCTACGTGAGAATGCTATTCATTGACTACAGCTCAGCATTCAACACCATAGTGCCCTCTAAGCTCATCACTAAGCTAAGGATCCTGGGACTAAACACCTCCCTCTGCAACTGGATCCTGGACTTCCTGACGGGCCGCCCCCAGGTGGTAAGGGTAGGTAACAACACATCTGCCACACTGATCCTCAACACGGGGGCCCCTCAGGGGTGCGTGCTCAGGGTCCTCCTGTACTCTCTGTTCACCCATGACTGCATGGCCAGGCACGACTCCAACACCATCATTAAGTTTGCCGACGACACAACAGTGGTAGGCCTGATCACCGACAACGATGAGACAGCCTATAGGGAGGAGGTCAGAGATCTGGCCGTGTGGTGCCAGGACAACAACCTCTCCCTCAACGTGACCAAGACAAAGGAGATGATTGTGGACTACAGGAAAAAAAGAGGACTGAGCACGCCCCATTCTCATCGACGGGGCTGTAGTGGAACAGGTTGAGAGCTTCAAGTTCCTTGGTGTCCACATCACCAACGAACTATCATGGTCCAAACACACCAAGACAGTCGTGAAGAGGGCACGACAAAGCCTATTCCCCCTCAGGAGACTAAAAAGATTTGGCATGGGTCCTCAGATCCTCAAAAAAATTCTACAGCTGCACCATCGAGAGCATCCTGACTGGTTGCATCACCGCCTGGTATGGCAACTGCTTGGCCTCCGACCGCAAGGCACTACAGAGGGTAGTGCGTACGGCCCAGTACATCACTGGGGCAAAGCTTCCCTGCCATCCAGGACCTCTATACCAGGCGGTGTCAGAGGAAGGCCCTCAAAATTGTCAAAGACTCCAGCCACCCTAGTCATAGACTGTTCTCTCTGCTACCGCACGGCAAAGCGGTACCGGAGTGCCAAGTCTAGGTCCAAAAGACTTCTCAACAGCTTCTACCCCAAGCCATAAGACTCCTGAACAGCTAATCATGGCTACCCGGACTATTTGCACTGCCCCCCCACCCCATCCTTTTTACGCTGCTGCTACTCTGTTAAGTATTTATGCATAGTCACTTTAACTCTACCCACATGTACATATTACCTCAACTACCTCAACTAGCCGGTGCCCCGCACATTGACTCTGCAACGGTACCCCCCTGTATATATAGCCTCCCTACTGTCACTTTATTTTACTTCTGCTCTTTTTTTTCTCAACACTTTTTTTGTTGTTGTTGTTTTATTTTTACTTTTTTGTTTAAAATAAATGCACTGTTGGTTAAGGGCTGTAAGTAAGCATTTCACTGTAATGTCTGCACCTGTTGTATTCGGCGCATGTGACCAATACAATTTTATTTGATTTGATTTGATTTGCTAATGGCCTCCTGAGGGTCGATGTTCACTCAGACACCTACACAGCACCACCAGAGCCATTTCATACATGCCAAGGAGCTTACAGCTATATCAGGAGACTACTGTAGCTGAGAAGAGGTGTGTGTGTGTGGGTGGGTGTATGTGTGCGTGTGTGTGTGGGGGGGCCTCTGCGTTCATTTATGTGTGTGTGTGTGTGTGTCTGTGTGTGTATGTGTGTGTGTGTGTGTGTGTGTGTGTGTGTGTGTGGGGGGGCTTCTGCGTCCATTTGTGTGTGTGTGTGTGGGCTTCTGCGTCCATTTGTGTGTGTGTGTGTTTGTGTGGGCTTCTGCGTCCATTTGTGTGAGTGTGTGTGTGTGTGTGGCTATACACTGAGTGGCTCTCAGGTGTGAAGAGAAACAGCTCGGAAGGAGCAGGTCGACGGCAGTGCATGTTTAACGAGGCTGCACAGCAGTGTTCGCCATGTTGGTTTTGTAACACGCCGTGAGAGGTGTCACACTTTGATTCCGGTAGCACACATCAGACCAGGCAGCCCCAGCAGCAGGTGTAGTGGAGGGAACCGTTACCTCGAAGCCTCTGGCTTCCTCTTTGTTCCCTTTGACTGGTAGAGGCTAACCGTGAGGTGTTTCACACAGAAGATAACGGCTCTTCGGCTCATCTTTAGATCCACAATGAAGCCTCAGTTTCTCCTCAACCCACAGAAAACAATGGGCATCCCTGCAACAACTACGTAAACAAATTATTCATAACAAATGGCTGTGACTGGGTCTTACACATTCCCACTCCAAGCCGACACGGGTGCCTTTGGATATTGCCTGAGTGCAGACTAGCGTTGGCTTTGCTACAGCTCTGGGGGCAATAGGAGCCTGGGAGAAAGCTTCTCAGCTCTGCTCCGCTTGTTACAGTCTCAGTTGACAGCCGTGGCATTTGGGTCTGTTTTCTGGGCCAGACCTCAAGCACTACTGGGGCTGTTGCCTACACTGATCAGCTAAATCAGCTGTTTGTGTGTGTGTGTGTGTGTGTGTGTGTGTGTGTGTGTGTGTGTGTGTGTGTGTGTGTGTGTGTGTGTGTGTGTGTTGAATACAGATCAGAGAGAAAGCAGCATAGAAAATGAAAAAAGACATGGAATGCATCAAATCAAGAATCCAAGAAATAGAAAAACAGAAAATGAAGGATCCAGAAAACACATCAAACAGAATGCCTCTAGAACAACAAACACCTTCCTCTTCTTTAACAATCTAATATTATACAAAGCCTCTGAAGAGTATGGACGGCATACAGCATGACTTATAAATACAATACAAGTACGGTAATACAAATTGAAAATCCACTTCACTTAATCACCAATCTGACCTTCGACCCTGAACCACCAGATTGAATGGGTCCTGAGTGAACAGTGTCATGGCAGCTAGGCCTATATGACCTCATCAAGTCAGCCGCTCACCCTGAGTAGAGAGGGTCTACCACAGGTGAGGTAAACACAGGCTCCATTTCACATATTACCCATCAGTCAGCGAGACAGGGCAACGAGATAAAGAAACCCACACCCACCACGAGTGTGGAAACAAATGCTCCAGTATGCGCCCCCACAAAGGGAGTGCTGTGCAGGTATTCTGGCAGGTGTAAGTAGGCGGGCAGACGCGGGTAGATGCACACACACTCACACACATACTGGTAAGGACACACACACAGATTCAAACACACACATACACACACAGACACACACACACACACACAGACACACAACACACACAGACACACACACACACACACACAGGTACTAGTACAGGTACACACACATACACTCACAGACACACACACATACACAGACACACACACACACATACACACATAGACACACACACAGACACACACACACACACACACACACACACACACGAAGACACAGGGGCTTTATCCAGATCTGCAGGAGATGTGTCAGCTAGCTAACTGACTGATGAGCTGGCTCCAGCATGCCTCAATGCCACCAGACACCCTCTCATTCTCTCTGCTTTCACCCTCTTTTTTCTCTCATTTATCCCTCCATTCGAACTCAGAGCGCACACAGATAATCTGCAGAAAGCCACAAATAAGGCAATATCCACTGACTTGCTCATAAACCACAAATCCTCGCGAAATATTCTGCATACCAATATAGGGCTTATCAGAAAACAAATACGCTAATCTGAAAATCTCAGAGCGAGGGAATTTCAGTGTTAAACTCCAACTGAGCACTGGCTCATGTTCATTTGGCACCAAAAGGGAGAAAACTGACTGAAACAGGGAGGGACAACCGGAACTTGTCCAATAAGAAATGCTTGTTTTCATTTTCCGTTGCAAAATGTTTTTCTACAGTGTGCACTAATGAATATGACCGTGTATTCAGTTGAACGTCTCCCCATGTACTGAGTCTGTCACCTGCTACAATGAAGGGAGGAAAAGAGAAATGGAACTAAAACTGTTGCTAGAGAGTTGATTTCAAACAAACAAAAAAGGGGACTTAATTCTAGAGGGAGTGATGGTGTCATGGTGATGGAAGCTAGCATCCAACTGGCATTTGATGTTAGCGAACGACGGGAGGCGGACAGGGATGGCGGGGCGCGCACACACACACAGACAGACAGGAGGAGGGAAGGGTGTTACACACACACACAGAGGAGGGAAGGGTGTTACACACACACACACAGAGAGGAGGGAAGGGTGTTACACACACACACACACAGAGGAGGGAAGGGTGTTACACACACACACACACAGAGGAGGGAAGGGTGTTACACACACACACACACAGAGGAGGGAAGGGTGTTACACACACACACACACACAGACAGGAGGAGATGGCAGGGCAACAGAGGCTTAGCTAGTAGATGTGTTTGGATTGGAACCAGATGGTAGACTCAGTAGGCTCAGCTCAGCGATACAGACCAGAGGTGAACTGCTCTCTCCTCAGGAAGCCTGGCCCAGAAACACTGACCCACAGCCTGACCCAGACACAGAGATGAGGGGCAGAACAGAACTGAAACAAATTACAGAACAGCCCCCTTTCACCTCCTCTTTACTCTCTTCTCCTCTTCTGTCTCTCCTCTCATCCCCTCTCTCCTCTCATCCCCTCTCTCCTCTCATCCCCTCTCTCCTCTCATCCCCTCTCTCCTCTCATCCCCTCTCTCCTCTCATCCCCTCTCTCCTCTCATCTCTCTCCTCTCCTCACCCCACATCTCTCCTCTCCTCACCCCACATCTCTCCTCTCCTCACCCCACATCTCTCCTCTCCTCACCCCACATCTCTCCTCTCCTCACCCCACATCTCTCCTCTCCTCACCACACATCTCTCCTATCCTCACCACACATCTCTCCTATCCTCACCCCACATCTTTCCTCTCCTCACCCCACATCTCTCCTCTCCTCACCCCACATCTCTCCTCTCCTCACCCCACATCTCTCCTATCCTCACCCCACATCTCTCCTCTCCTCACCCCACATCTCTCCTATCCTCACCCCCACATCTCTCCTCTCCTCACCCCACATCTCTCCTCTCCTCACCCCACATCTCTCCTCTCCTCACCCCACATCTCTCCTCTCCTCACCCCACATCTCTCCTATCCTCACCCCACATCTCTCCTCTCCTCTACCACCTCTCCACCTCCTTCCACCTCTCTAAGTAAAGGCCATTAAGTCCGTCTCTGTTAATTCCTGCTGGTATATTCCCAGTCACACTGTGCTGCCCGACGACAGCAGCCTGAAGGATACTCATTGGTCAGATTAACCTTTGTACTGACCTAAGATCTATTTTTCAGTGAAAGTTTGGTTCCTGACTGGGCTGGAGCCGTGACAGATGGATAGTAACTCATTGTCAGAGTCATTTCAGCACTCCACTGTGTGTTTGTGAGTGGGAAGGGTGGATTTGTATGTGTGTGTGTGTGTGTGTGTGTGTGTGTGTGTGTGTGTGTGTGTGTGTGTGTGTGTGTGTGTGTGTGTGTGTGTGTGTGTGTGTGTGTGTGTGTGTGTGCGTGCGTGTGGCATGTGCGTGCGTTCATGCGTGCGTTTGCTATAAGTGTGTGTGTGTGCGTGTGTGCGCATGCGTTCATGCTTGCGTGCACGTGAGTGTGCATGTATGTGTTTGCTATAAGTGTGTGTGTGTGTATGTGTGTGTGTATGTGTGTGTGTGTGTGTGTGTGTGTGTGTGTGTGTGTGTCTATTGGGAGGTTATTAGCTAAGTCAAACTCAAAGCTAGTGAACACATGATACATGACCCCTACATTCCCACTGCTACAGTCCTGTGGTACCCATTACATTTACCAGAGGAAAAGGTTGTCATATTTCATGGAATGAGCGTAGCCAACTGGAGGAATAAAAAAAATATATAAAGACGTCTCCATAGCCAGAGAAAATGGTTTGAAACTGAGAAAGATTAGTTTAAGACAGAGTATGAATTAAGACCACTTGAATTAAAAGCTTGAAACACTGAGACTGTCTTCCTTGAACCTTAACCCGACGAGCAATGTAAACCTGCAATATTGACCCCAATGACCCCCTGTCTGCTAGTAGGATTATATAGTAACAACTGCACTAGATAAGCAATTGGCTCTGAGCTACAGTGGGGGAAAAAAAGTATTTAGTCAGCCACCAATTGTGCATGTTCTCCCACTTAAAAAGATGAGAGAGGCCTGTAATTTTCATCATAGGTACACGTCAACTATGACACATTGTAGGATTTATTATGAATTTATTTGCAAATTATGGTGGAAAATAAGTATTTGGTCAATAACAAAAGTTTCTCAATACTTTGTTATATACCCTTTGTTGGCAATGACACAGGTCAAACGTTTTCTGTAAGTCTTCACAAGGTTTTCACACACTGTTGCTGGTATTTTGGCCCATTCCTCCATGCAGATCTCCTCTAGAGCAGTGATGTTTTGGGGCTGTCGCTGGACAACACGGACTTTCAACTCCCTCCAAAGATTTTCTATGGGGTTGAGATCTGGAGACTGGCTAGGCCACTCCAGGACCTTGAAATGCTTCTTACAAAGCCACTCCTTCGTTGCCCGGGCGGTGTGTTTGGGATCATTGTCATGCTGAAAGACACATTTCATCTTCAATGCCCTTGCTGATGGAAGGAGGTTTTCACTCAAAATCTCACGATACATGGCCCCATTCATTCTTTCCTTTACACGGATCAGTCGTCCTGGTCCCTTTGCAGAAAAACAGACCCAAAGCATGATGTTTCCACCCCCATGCTTCACAGTAGGTATGGTGTTCTTTGGATGCAACTCAGCATTCTTTGTCCTCCAAACACGACGAGTTTAGTTTTGACCCAAAAGTTCTATTTTGGTTTCATCTGACCATATGACATTCTCCCAATCCTCTTCTGGATCATCCAAATGCACTCTAGCAAACTTCAGACGGGCCTGGACATGTACTGGCTTAAGCAGGGGGACACGTCTGGCACTGCAGGATTTGAGTCCCTGGCGGCATAGTGTGTTACTGATGGTAGGCTTTGTTACTTTGGTCCCAGCTCTCTGCAGGTCATTCACTAGGTCCCCCCGTGTGGTTCTGGGATTTTTGCTCACCGTTCTTGTGATAATTTTGACCCCACGGGGTGAGATCTTGCATGGAGCCCCAGATCGAGGGAGATTATCAGTGGTCTTGTATGTCTTCCATTTCATAATAATTGCTCTCACAGTTGATTTCTTCAAACCAAGCTGCTTACCTATTACAGATTCAGTCTTCCCAGCCTGGTGCAGGTCTACAATTTTGTTTCTGGTGTCCTTTGACAGCTCTTTGGTCTTGGCCATAGTGGAGTTTGGAGTGTGACTGTTTGAGGTTGTGGACAGGTGTATTTTATACTGATAACAAGTTCAAACAGGTGCCATTAATACAGGTAACGAGTGGAGGAGAGAGGAGCCTCTTAAAGAAGAAGTTACAGGTCTGTGAGAGCCAGAAATCTTGCTTGTTTGTAGGTGACCAAATACTTATTTTCCACCATAATTTGCAAATAAATTCATTAAAAATCCTACAATGTGATTTTCTGGATTTTTTTTTCTCATTTTGTCTGTCATAGTTGACCTATGATGAAAATTACAGGCCTCTCTCATCTTTTTAAGTGGGAGAACTTGCACAATTGGTGGCTGACTAAATAATTTTTTTTCCCCACTGTATAATGCATTGTTCTAGAAATCAATGCCGTGCAGGCTTATCGACGGCATAAACGCAGTCCCATTCGCTTACAGCAATCATACAGCTTCACAATCACTCCGGCGCTAAACCAATGTCAGTTTACAACGCTTTAATCAAGAAATAAATGACTACAGAGCCTTTTGGAACAGTAGTTTCAAGAGTAGTCTAACGGAGAGAGTGTCGTATAACACACAAGGGGCAATTTAGCTGAGGTATTGGCCTTTACATTTTGCCATGTTCATTCTGCCGTTGAGCCACAATGGAGACCTAATTTCCCATTGCAGAGAATGGGGCAAGGGCTCCGTTTAACATTCCAGTTGTGCTGCCTCAGCTCCAATCTGCCGAAGGTAGTTGAAATGACTTACAAGACAGAGGCTGGAGGAGCGGCAGCCAGGTCTCTTTCTGTCCCATTGTGCTTGGTGAATAACACGACTAGCCAGATAGCGGCAACACAAAGAAACAGGAAAAGGCCATTGGAGAGCTTAATTTGACAGAGCGCCGGCGACCCGTGTCTCTCTCTCCTTCTCTCTCTCTCTACCTTTCTCTCTTCCTCTGTCTCTCCTCTCCTCTCTCGGTCCTAACTCTTGGACGATTCCAGGACAGCCTGAAAATATTTAGGATATCTCAGATTGTTCTGGCAATTCTCACATAAAAACTTCATTGGGAGGAAGGATGTTTGACATGCTTTTTACATTTGTATCACAAACATTTTTTAAAATAAAATCATGATGAAAGTGGCCATTTTAGGCCCTTTTTAGACCAACACATCTCCTATAGCAGAATTGAGAGAATTAAGATACCTTTTGTCACTTCCTCCCACCTGAAGTCCCCCTGTCTCGCTCCCTCTCTCTCCAATCAATTGAAAACACTGCCCTTTCTCTTCATCAACGACAATATAAAAACACAGCCCTTCCAATGAACCCCTCCCCTCCTAAGTCTACCATTAATCAAAGGCTTATTCAAATCAGTGCTACAGACAGACAGCAGCACCAGTCCTCTTAACAACAGGCTTCTGGCTAATAATGTTGTGAGACGTGGCACTTGTTGGGCCGGGAAGAAGGAGAGAGAGAGAGGGAGGCTGTGAATGAAAAAGCGATTTGGGTTTTAATGAAGGGCTGATGGATGGGTCTGGAGGCTGAATAGCCGTAACTCACAGCTAGGCTGGGGCTCCCTAGGCTCTGACAAACACTTAGCAGGGATAGGAGGAGAGGAGAGTCTGGGATGGGATGGGATTGGGGGAGACAGAGCCATGGCCGCAGGGGTGAACGGGAGAGCTGGGGAAAAAGCGGGAAATGATGGAAACTGGGATAACCAGATGAATGTGTGTTGTGTGTGTGTGTGTGTGCGTACATTAGGCCTGGGAATTGCCAGGGACCTCATGATACGATATTATCACGATACTTAGGTGCCGATACGATATGTATTGCGATTCTCACAATTCGATATGTATTGCGATTTAAAACGTATTGCTCACTATGTCTGCTGCAGAGAGACAAGCGAGAGCATGAGAAAATTAGATTTAATCAGTCAGGGAAATAAAAGTCTTGAAAAAATGTTGACTCATTATTTTAAAAGAAGATGGAGAACAAGCCATAGGATGATAAATACTAGCTAACGCTACCTATATAAAAAAAATACAATACTTTGACTTGTAGTCAAAGTATTGATTAGAATATTGTCCAAAATAATATTGCGATATGTAACTGTATGCATTTTTTTATTGTGTGCGAGTGCCTGTGTGTGTACACGCTTGTCTGCCCATGCGTGCCTGTCATGTAAGAGACGCTCGCTCTGCCAAAGATCAGGGGTGGGCAAACCTTTTGGCTCAAGGTCCACATTGAGTTTTTGAAACCAAGTGAAGGGCCACATACTATATGCGTGACAAAAGATGTGAAGCCTTTATTTATTTTCACATTGACACGCAACTACTAGTGTACTGTAGGTGTACATATGCTTGCAGAACAATTCTACCCTCATACCATCTCTACCCTTGTTTTTTGTGAACAAATTTTTCACAAAATAGATATAATTTATAACATCACAGACACAGTCAAACACACACACAGACCCTGCATCTCTACCCTTGTAAACTAAAATCAAACTTACAGTCACAATATGCAAACTTAAAAATAGATATAGATTATATGACTGGAGACATGCAAAATGTAACAGCAGATGTGTAAAAAAAAATATTCAAAAATGTGAGTAAAACGTGGTAAGAGCATCCGTTTCATTTGGAATGGTCTGTTATTGACAGTGGTGGAAAAAGTACTCAAACCTCATACTTGAGAAAAAGTAAAGATACTTTAATAGAAAATGACTCAAGTAAAAGGGAAAGTCAACAAGTAAAATACTACTTGAGTAAAAGTAAAAGTACGGATAATTAAAAATTCCTTATATTAAGCAAACCAGACGGCAAAATTGTCTTTTTTTATTTTTATTTACGGCTAGCCAGGGTCACACTCCAACACTCAGACATTTAAAAACTAGGAATTTGTGTTTAGTGAGTCCTCCAGATCAGAGGCAGTAGGGATGACCAGGGATGTTCTCTTGATAATTCTCTTGCGAATTGGACCATTTTCTGTTCTGCTAAGCATTCAAACATAATTTACTTTAGGAATGTAGTGAAGTAAAAGTAAAAGTTGTCAAAAATATAAATATTAAAGTAAAGTACAGATAACCAAAAAAACTACTTAAGTATTACTTTAAAGTATTTATACTTAAGTACTTTACACCACTGGTTTTTGAAAGCATATTAAGGAACAATTCTCATCTCCATTGTGAGCCATATTTACAGTTATCCAATCACCTCAGCCCAAATCTGACTGATTAGTTATTACCTGTATCCAAGTGCATTGCTGGATAATTCTCACCATGAAAAAGCATTATCCTTGCCTACCCCAGTCACGGTTATTCAAGTCTTAATGTGAACAATGGGTCTGGTCACCTCTCTTGGCAAGGGCATCAAAGTCTGGTGTCATCTTTGATGTAGAGATTCTCAGAACAGCTGACAAGTGGTCATTTGTTAAATTTGACCTGTGACCTGTTTGTTGTAATTCATGACTGAGAACGTTTGTTCACACACATATGTGGACCCGAATAAAACAAGCATCCTTTGGGCGTGCTTTTTAATGTTTGGAAACTTTGTTTAGTTCAGTGAGCCATAGAACTGGTCTATTGTTGCTGTTTTGTACTTCACCTTCAAAGCACTGTCACATTGGATGTCGATGAGCTCCAATTGTGTGTCTGGTGGTGCATTCTCACTGTTGAAAGACAGGGGGCATGATACAAGCTCCAGCTTAGTCTCAATCTTGGTGAAGTCTGAGAAGCGGCGGGAAAACTTAGCATGCAAGTCGATCAAAGTGCTACTGTATGTCTCAGTGTGGCACTGCGATGTGGGCGCGTTCATTGCGGCCAGTGTCGGAAAATGAGCGAGAGACCAGCTGCTCATTTGTCTGGAGAACAACATACGTTTGGCCTTGAATGCTTTCACGTTGGAATACAGTTCGTGCACAAAAACACAATTTCCCTGCAGTTTCACATTTAGATCGTTCAGATGCCCCAATATGTCCACACCGAATGCAAAGTCGCCCAGCCAGTCTGTGTCTTTCAACTCGAAGAAGTCGTCAGCTTTACCAACCGTATCAAGGAACATACCTATCTCATCTCTCAGTTCCCACACATGGCGAAATACTTTTCCCAGGCTTAGCCAGCGCACATCTAAATGGTACAACAAGTCCTGGTGCTCTGCCTCTGTGTCATTGAGCAGCTGAATGAACTGACGATGGTTAAGCCCCCTTGCCCATATAAAGTTGACAAGTTTTACAACCACTTTGACAACATTTTCTAGCTTTAACACACTTTTACACAGGGCCTCCTGATGAATAATACTTGTAATCTTTTTAGTAGGCCAATGTTTTTATCGGTTAGATTTGGTGATCCATCTGTTGTGACGTTTGTCAGTTTGCTCCACGGTAGATTCATTTTTTCCAAGCAGGTAGACACCCTGTCATATAAGTCAGAGCCCCTGGTTGTTCCCATCATTGATTCCATCGCAAGAAGGTCCTCTGTTATTTCAAAGTTCTCATTTATTCCTCTGACAAAAATTAAAAGTTGAGCGGCGTCTCTGATGTCAGTACTCTCATCCAGTGCTATAGAAAAAATATCAAAGCCATCTGCTTTTTTCTTCAACTCTGAGATTGGCTCCTCACCTATCACTTCCACGCGCCTGGTGATGGTTCTGTGGGATTAGCTAATTTTCTCAAATTGGCTTTTACTCTCAGGACAAAGTATACCAGCAGTCTCCACCATACACTCTTTCACAAACTCCCCTTCAGCAAAAGGCTTGCTATGCTTTGCGATTTTATGTGCCACTACGTAGCTTGCCTTAGTTATGGAGTCTTGAGTAGAGCACCGTTCAGTAAACTTATTTTGTTGGGCTTTTAAGTTTGTGGCAAGTTTTGAGGCCTTCTTTGCCTTTTCCTGAGTGGAAAGATTGCTAGCGTAGTTAGTAAAAAAGTATTTTGCTGTCCATTCTTCTTTAAACAAAAGACATTCAGAGTCCTTTTTTCTCATTTTCGCAGCACTCATTTTTCACATCAAAAGTCATCAAGCAATGAAGTGTCTATGATGACTGAGCGCATTCTGAATCTGACTGTAGGCCCAAATACAAAGCGCATTGCCAGGCTACAACGCCATCTATTGGAGGTTGTTTGTGTATCATGGAATGAGTAATTTTTGGCCAAAAATCGTTACTCAAATATAATAATATTGAATACATTTAGAAAATGTCTCGTGGGCCGGATTGAAGTGCCCGCGTGCCGTACTTTACCCCCCTTGACATAGATGCATCAGATTGATATTTCAATGCCAGTGGCGCTTGCCATCATAAAAACGTATAGGGAAACTCTAAGCCTATTCCCTATTACGAAGAATATAGAAAAATCTAAGCATATGAAGTTTATTTTGCTTCTTGAGTTACTGGCCCTTTCATGGTCTCTCCTATAAAAACGTCAGTATATTGCTCTGTTTCTAATATATTGCTGGCCATGTGGCGTTTACATTCTTACCCTAAGCAACAGCATATGCTACATAATACGTTATAATATGTAACATAAGCACAGATTAAAAATCCACGGGTCCATCTAAAATGGCACCCTATTCCCTATATAGTGCACTACTTTTGACCAGTGACCATTTGGCTCTGTTCAAAAGTAGTGCACTATATAGGGACTAGGAGGTCATTTGGGACACACAACACATTCTTCTCATTGTTACATCCATTGGAAGGTACCGTGGAATGGCTGCGGGTTGAAACAAGAGTACTGGATTATAAGGCTTGTATACATTGCATACATGTTTTTAAGATGGGCTCTCATGTCCATGAAAATATATGATGTCTATGATGCTTATCTTGACGTGAGGTGTAAATACTGGGGGGAAAACTTCACAATATAAGTTAGAGAACAAAGGGAGTCTATGTTCAAGCAGTCAGAACCAGACATGATTTGCACAGTTCCAGGTAAATCTGCCCGGTAACAGGATGCTAAACACAAGGAAAATACCCCATACATGACTGATGCCCTCCTCTTGGCTGGCATGGATTAGTCTACACACACATACACACTTTTGCGAATCTCCAGATAGACTTTAAATCATAAGTTACCATATGTCTCCCTCCTGCGTTACCCCTGCCAGTCTATCTCTCCATAACCCGAGAAATCAGATTCCAGGACATCCACCTGTCCTGTCCTGAATAAATAATAATATGCCATTTAGCAGACGCTTTTATCCAAAGCGACTTACAGTCATGTGCGCATACATTTTTACGTATGGGTGGTCCCGGGGTTCGAACTCACTACCCTGGCGTTACAAGCGCCATGCTCTACCAATTGAGCTACAGAGGACCACATTGAGCTACAGAGGACCACAACTGGATTGAACATAAAGTATAATTCTCCTCTTGGCTTCACCATGGACAGATGCCAGAACTATTGTGGCTCATCTGGAGGAAAAGTGATGCTAGGAGAAATGTCTTGAAAGAGACTCATGAATACACATGGCTGAATAATGAGACTCTGAGGGCTACAGAGTAAGCTCTCTCTCTCAGCCCTGGCGTTTGGCTATTTACCCAGGCCCACACCAGGTAAACCCGAAGAGGACAGACGGATGGACAGACAGACATACAGACCAAGAGGACAGTATACTACAGAACTTATGCCAGAATGCAAACACCATTTCATGCCCTCATCACTACGCCAACAGCTACCCGTGTCCGCCCCACATCTGCTAACCCAGTCCAGGTTAAAAGCCAAATGCTACGATTGTGACGAAAGTTCAGAAGATGAGCATGACGAGCGTCAACCGCATGCAACAGTCAGTCTCGCTGTATCTCCCTCAGTTACACTCAAGCAGCACACACACACAAACACATTATACACACACACACACACACACACACAGCTTTTAAAATACATTTCAACACCCCGGGGAGAAGATCTCACATAGTAGAAAGATTAAAAGCAGGCTTTGCATCATGGGTAAATGTAAGAAGACAATGATGCTATCAAGGTAATTATATTCTGTTCAAGTCTTGAGAAATTAAATCGGCTTAAAATAAAAGCAAATCCATAGGATATTGCCTGCTTTGATTAGATTTTTTTGCTTTGTGTTTTGCATTTGGAGTGGCTTATTTACATCTAACCAAAAGAACATTGTGTTTCATCATGTAGTGGTCCTGGTAATGTTCTTGCATGACATACAGACGTTTTCCCCTTCATTTTCAAAAGGTACATGTAAAAACAGTTTCTCTTAAAAATATGGCTTGGTAATTGAAGTATTTAAAAAATATATATACTCTACTTACATTGTAAATCGACAAATTATAGGATATTTGATGTCAGTGTGTGCTTTTAACATACAGTATATGCAATTGCATTGATGAACTGGGCTAACTTTGTTTTGATAGGAAAGATCCTCAGCTTGCCATACATGCTAAGTAAATGAATTCACAGCTCTGGGAGATGTGATGTGAAGGTGATAGACCTCTTTGAAAAAGCAAGAGGTTTGCTTTTAGCCTACTTTACTTTAGGTCCAAGGCCCTGTCTAGGTCTGTCTGTCTGCCTGCCTGCCTGCCTGCCTGCCTGCCTGCCTGCCTGCCTGTCTGTCTGTCTGTCTGTCTGTCTGTCTGTCTGTCTGTCTGCCTGCACATCAGTATTTCTGTCTGTTAGGTCAACCTGTCTGCCTGCTGTCTGGTTGGCAGATCCACCTGATATGCCAAACTGGTCTGTTGTGAAAACAAACATATAATGTGGTTGTAGAGGGTAAAAGAACATTAGCTTATCGTCACAACAGAGGGAGGGAGGGAGGGAGGGAGGGAGGGAGGGAGGGAGGGAGGGAGGGAGGGAGGGAGGGAGGGAGGGAGGGAGGGAGGGAGGGAGGGAGGGAGGGAGAGAGACAGAGAGAGAGACAGAGAGAGAGACAGAGAGAGAGATAAATCATTCCAGATAGCTGGTGTCTGGTGGTAGATAGCTGGTGTCTGGTGGTAGATAGCTGGTGTCTGGTGGTAGATAGCTGGTGTCTGGTGATAGATAGCTGGTGTCTGGTGGTAGATATCTGGTGTCTGGTGGTAGATAGCTGGTGTCTGGTGGTAGATAGCTGGTGTCTGGTGGTAGATAGCTGGTGTCTGGTGGTAGATAGCTGGTGTCTGGTGGTAGATATCTGGTGTCTGGTGGTAGATAGCTGGTGTCTGGTGGTAGATAGCTGGTGTCTGGTGGTAGATATCTGGTGTCTGGTGGTAGATATCTGGTGTCTGGTGGTAGATAGCTGGTGTCTGGTGGTAGATAGCTGGTGTCTGGTCGCTGTCTGCTGGGAGGGCTAGTGTTACTTAGCGTTAGCACCACAGAGTCATGTTTCATAGAGAGCAGGGTATTAGGTAGTAGGTAGGGACAAAAGTTTTGCCATTTCAAATCAAATTAAATGTTATTGGTTGCGTACATATATTTTGCAGATGTTGCCGCAGGTACAGCGAAATGCTTATGTTTCTAGCTCTAACAGTGTAGTAATACCTAACAATACAAAACAATACACACACAAATCCGCAAAAATACAAATTAAGAAATTAGGAAATATCAGAGGGGGGGGGGGCAACTCTAATGTTTGGTATACTCAGTGTAGCTAAGTATGCTAATTAGCAGGTACTTTGTTAGCTGTTGCCAAGTAGCCTAAATAGTGCCTAAAGGACTCTATCACACATGAACTACACTACTCTACCAAAGGACTAGAGGCAGAAAGTATTTTTTTTTATCTCTCTAAGCCATAAGAATGCACCGTTAATTACGGGCACTGTTGCTATCATTGGTATTTTCATGAATCCCAATTATATCAGTAAATCCTTTATCTATTCCCCTTCTATGGAGGTAATTTGTACCATCACTGAGCTGGCCCGGTCTTGAACATATCGCTCTGAGACTCTTCTTCTCCTGGAGAGGTTTGAATAATGGAGAGAAAAAGACCGTTCTTAATCTAGCGAATCAATAAGAGGATTTAGCTCTGTACAAAAGACGGAGGTTGTGTCCAAAATCGCACTCTATTTCCTATTAAATGCACTACTTCTGACCAAGGCCCATAGGGCTCTGTCAAAAGTAGTGCACTATGTAGGGGATATGCTATCATATGGGAAGCGGCCGCTTACTCATCTGCATTCTCTCCCAGGATGGGTGGAATCCTGCAGGGTTCCGGAATACTATCTTCCTTCCTCCCTTTCTTCCTGTCTTCCATGTGTTCTTTCCCCTGGCCCTCCCTCCTCCGTGTTCACCTTGGCTAGTTAATCCCTGTCTTTCATCTGCCTTTCACGCCAACAGGAACTAGTGGATTAGACCTGGGAGAGTGTTCTCACGGCACGCAAACCCTTACCCCGACCGACGATCTCTGACTAAATACCCACTCTGCACTCTACTCAATGGAGCAGAAGAGAGAGTTTAAGTGTGTATGTGTTAGAGTGGTGTAAGTAATGCAGTCTCTTTGGGACTGCCATGCCCGGTTGATTAGATACTGTATGTTAGCATTGAAAGTACTAATAGCTAACACCTCTGTGGTCCTCTGTAGCTCAGCTGGTAGAGCACGGCGCTTGTAACGCCAAGGTAGTGGGTTCGATCCCCGGGACCACCCATACACAAAAATGTATGCACGCATGACTGTAAGTCGCTTTGGATAAAAGCGTCTGCTAAATGGCATATTATTTATTATTTTTAACACCATCAACTTGATTAGGTACTACTTCTACTGGCATAGGAAAGCTTGGCTTTCTAAAACGTTCTGGAAACACACACGCATGTCGCTTGCACACACTGTAGGATAACAGACAGTTGGAAGTAGAGCTGGGTGATATGGACAAAAATCCATATCACAATACATTGCCTGAATTCATGCGATAATGATAAATAGAACAATAAGTTTATACCATTAATGTGTACCACAGTTTATTTATTTATTATAGTTTGATTGTTGTAGCCATCAATTGGCCCATTAACAATCACCCTTATTAGCAAACTTCACATTTCTCTAGTATAGGCTACTTATCGTAATGAACGATATAAGCAAAATGCCTGCGATAAGTGATCGGTATGTTCAGTGACGATAGTTTCCGGTTTATCGTCCCAGCTCTTGTTGGAAGTATGAATAATTTCACGCCACACCAACTCCGGGAAAAAATCCTGCTTCAATCTGAGCGATAACTGCCTCTTAAAGGATCATCTGAATGTCAACAGATGTCTGTGTGTGTGTGTGTGTGTCTGTCTGTCTGTATGTCTGTGTTTGTGTGTCTGTCTGGCTACTTGGAGTAAAGGTAAACAGAGCAGGCATTACAGAGACATAAACAGTGGTTTGGTAGTAATCCTCCTCCCCTCTCCCCTGACACCCCTTCACCTGGCCTAGATTAAACCTGTTCAGCCGGCATGTCCACCTGAGAACAGTCTGTTCCACCTACACACCCCTGGGAATGGTCTGTTCCACCTACACACCCCTGGGAACGGTATGTTCCACCTACACACCCCTGGGAATGGTTTGTTCCACCTACACACCCCTGGGAACAGTCTGTTCCACCTACACACCCCTGGGAATGGTCTGTTCCACCTACACACCCCTGGGAACAGTCTGTTCCACCTACACACCCCTGGGAACAGTCTGTTCCACCTACACACCCCTGGGAACGGTATGTTCCACCTACACACCCCTGGGAACAGTCTGTTCCACCTACACACCCCTGGGAATGGTTTGTTCCACCTACACACCCCTGGGAACGGTATGTTCCACCTACACACCCCTGGGAACAGTCTGTTCCACCTACACACCCCTGGGAACGGTATGTTCCACCTACACACCCCTGGGAACAGTCTGTTCCACCTACACACCCCTGGGAATGGTATGTTCCACCTACACACCCCTGGGAATAGCGGCCATTACTTCTAACCCTCTATGAGAGAGGAGAGTAGACTATGGAGGAAAAGAGTGCACATATTCACAGGTGATGGGAAAAGTCACTGAAAAAGTGTTTGAGGTCAACTATCCCTTTTAACTCCAGGCAAAGGAGAGTGTCCCTCTCCACCAGGCTCTTGAACACTGGTTGATTACACTGCCCTCTAAGATGTGTGTTATTTTAACCACCTGTAGTGGCTTAAGAGTTGTGTTATTTTAACCACCTGTAGTGGCTTAAGATGTGTGTTATTTTAACTACCTGTAGTGGCTTAAGAGGTGTGTTATTTTAACTACCTGTATTGGCTTAAGAGGTGTGTTATTTTAACTACCTGTAGTGGCTTAAGATGTGTGTTATTTTAACTACCTGTAGTGGCTTAAGAGGTGTGTTATTTTAACCACCTGTAGTGGCTTAAGAAGTGTGTTATTTTAACCACCTGTAGTGGCTTAAGAGGTGTGTTATTTTAACTACCTGTAGTGGCTTAAGATGTGTGTTATTTTAACTACCTGTAGTGGCTTAAGAGGTGTGTTATTTTAACCACCTGTAGTGGCTTAAGAGGTGTGTTATTTTAACTACCTGTAGTGGCTTAAGAGGTGTGTTATTTTAACCACATGTAGTGGCTTAAGATGTGTGTTATTTTAACTACCTGTAGTGGCTTAAGAGGTGTGTTATTTTAACTACCTGTAGTGGCTTAAGAGGTGTGTTATTTTAACTACCTGTAGTGGCTTAAGATGTGTGTTATTTTAACTACCTGTAGTGGCTTAAGAGGTGTGTTATTTTAACCACCTGTAGTGGCTTAAGAGGTGTGTTATTTTAACCACCTGTAGTGGCTTAAGAGGTGTGTTATTTTAACTACCTGTAGTGGCTTAAGATGTGTGTTATTTTAACTACCTGTAGTGGCTTAAGAGGTGTGTTATTTTAACCACCTGTAGTGGCTTAAGAGGTGTGTTATTTTAACTACCTGTAGTGGCTTAAGAGGTGTGTTATTTTAACCACCTGTAGTGGCTTAAGAGGTGTGTTATTTTAACCACCTGTAGTGGCTTAAGAGGTGTGTTATTTTAACTACCTGTAGTGGCTTAAGATGTGTGTTATTTTAACTACCTGTAGTGGCTTAAGAGGTGTGTTATTTTAACCACATGTAGTGGCTTAAGAGGTGTGTTATTTTAACCACATGTAGTGGCAAAGCTCCCTAAATAGATGAAAGTACAGCATGTTTCAGATCTAAACACACATATCAACATATCTCATTATGAGAGTATGAGCATGTTCAATGTTCCTTCATGAACATATGAGTTGATTTATAAACATCGTTAGGCATAATATACAGTACACTGAGTTAGCGACTTATAATTAGCCTGTTATAAACGTTGTCAAAGATGTTACTTGTTAGTGTGGGCCACTGTCCACATGACTAGCTTTACTGTAACATTAGCCAGCCATAGCAACCATCAAATTGATATGAAAACATCTACATAACGACTTTTCCAAATCTTTTTTATTTAAGTGAAGAAAAGTCGCTGTACTCAGGCCCAAATGACAGTCCTATTACTGTCGGTTGGAAGAAGGAGCAACATTTAATCGAAATGTCTAATTGTGACTTGAAGGTTGAGCGGCAGGATCCCAGGATGGCTTAGATGAGGAGATTAAAGATGTGGATGGATACTGCAGAGAGTGGGTTGCCCACAGAGGGAGAGAGGCGTGTGTGTTTGGGGGAAGAAAGAGATGGGGGATGACCTTCAATATACTGTATGAGGGGGTGATACACACTTGTGGACTAATGGAATATATAGTTGGCAGTGGGGTTGTGCGATATTTGGGGAGACCTCTGTGATATGTTACTCCAAATATTGTGATATCTGATATAATCATTTTAGGCCGTTAATGACTAGATACTTCCAGATGGTGCAATTTATGTCCTTATTTATGATATTATAGTCACGTTCTCATTAAATAATCTTAGTATGTTAAAAAAATAAGTCTTAGTTAATTTACACTTGATATTCAATTATTGATACAGACTAACTGAGAAAACTGCACAGTTTTGATTTGTAAAGTTCAAATAGAGTATAGTCTTGCACTTCACGATATCGTCAATGTCAAATATCAGGATATTCGATTTAATCATATAATCGGCCCAAACCTAGTTGGCAGTTAATAGCTGATAATCCACTGTATGGTTTTAATGTAAGCTATCAGAAGGGATGAAAACTATAGCATGCTAGCCTGTGGAATAAGACATGTTGAGTCACTCTACTCTACTACCTGAGGGGAGCTGAAGTATTCAGAGCATTAGACCAGGTGTTGGCTGTGTGCATGTGTGTGTGTGTGAGTGTGAGGCCTCTCTGTTATATAAATGTGACAAGCAGGGTGTTGAGTCACTCTGTTG